>NC_046167.1:66357463-66657463 GCF_011064425.1 Rattus rattus | reverse complement strand
TGGAAATAAAATGCACGGAAGTCTCAACAGGTACCCTCTACTGCACACCAAATGCTACTGAACAGTACACGAACAGTCATGGCTGTCCTTAGCAGTCCTTGCTCATTGCTGAATCTTGCTGGGTATCCATCTCTTAAGATATAAAACAGAGATAGCGATGGTGTCTTCAAAACTTAGAAGAATAGAAAAATAATTATCCAAAGTGTCTGGTGCAGGGTCGGGACCCAACAATCGCTCACCAGCCCCCTCATCACCTTTACCTCTATCGCCCTTTATGTAGTCTAGTCCACCTATCAATCTGATCATGTGGGGTTGTTCCCATCACCTCTGGCCTCCAGCATAAGTGACTTTCACAGCTCATCTTTTTTAATCGATGGGGCTTTCCATTTTCTTTTTCTCCTCTCTCTCTCTCTCTCTCTCTCTCTCTCTCTGTCTCACTCTCTCTCTTCTTTCTTTCAAAATATTTTGAGAATTAGCTGTGAATACAACGGATAGGTACAGAGCGCACACAACCAACACGGTAACACATACTTCCATCCGCATACGTCTATAATTATATACACCCTCTAAATCAATCAAGCTGATATTAGCTAACATTAATTGTCTCATTAGGATTCTTGTTAGCTAGAGCTGAAGCTGGGATGCTTGAGAAATAATTGACTGAAGTTAATTGTAATTCTTCCTGGGGGTTTTATTATGATAACTCCTAAGTTGATTGTAGCGTCTATGCTATGCACAGCGCTTCGAGTCTTCAGATGACTTCATGCTGAAGAAAGGCTGGCTAGTGAGACAAAGACGTTGACGACGCCTCCTGTTCTCCTCCCCCACCCTCGGTATCCACATTGACTCTTCTCATCTCACTTCCTATTTTCCTTTGTCCGCTGTGTATTTTGATTTCATTTGTTCCTTACTACCCTTTTGGTCATTGTATCAATATAGTGATGTTCCCTTAAGCCACCATGATGACAGGGAAGACAGACACAAAATCCATGTGTTCAAGACTCAGAAACATGAGTTCTAGCTTTTCTATCAAGTATATGACATTGGGAAACACAGGAGCACACACGCAGTGAGTATTGACTTGTTTTTTCTGCTTTAATGTGATAATGGCTCAACTGTAACATCCAGCATACATGTGGTAGCATTTAATGAGGCAACATAAACATGCCAGCATCTATGAGGCAGGATGTATATGTTCATATAAAACACAGTTGGAGCTTTAGAACCTCCCTTCTCTCTCTTTTCTATCTGTGTGTGCATGTGTGTGTGTGTTTGTGTGTGCGTGGATGTGTGCATGGATGTGTGTGTGGATGGATGTGTGGATGTGTGCATTTGTCTGCATGTGTGCATGTGTGTGCATGCATGTTTACATGTGTGCATGCATGTGTGTGTGCCTGTATATGTATGTAAGCATGTGTGTATAAGCATGTGTGTACGTGTGTATACATGTGTGCATGCATGTGTGTGTGCCTGTATGTGTGTATAAGCATGTGTGTACGTGTATATGCATGTGTATGTGCATGTGTTGCATGTATGTGCATGCATGTGTATGTGTATGCGTGCATGTGTGTGCCTGTGTGTATAAGCATGTGTGTGTATAAGCATGTGTGTACGTGTGTATGCATGTGTGCATGTATGTGTGCATGTGTGTGCATGCATGTGTGTTTCTGTTTGTGTATGTGAACATGTTTGTATGCATTTCTGTGTACATATATCAGTGCAGGCTCAGGTGGAGGTCAGAGAAAAGTCCAGTTGCTAGTCCACAGGTTCCTTTTGTTTAAGACAGTGTTCCATTGGCCTGCAACTTTGCAGGTTAGATGCCTAGCCCCCAGGTATTTACTGGTTTCACCTCATCTCATTTTTGCTGTGATGACAGGTATGTGCCACCACATCCAGCTTTGTATGTGGGCTTCAGGGATTTGAATTCAAGTCCTCATGCTTTCAAGTGCACTACAAGCTTAGCCATCCTCCCCAGACCAATTTCAGAGGCTTTTTAAAAGGGCTTTTTGTAGGTAATTGTTATTTAAAAAATTTTTTTAGTGTGCTTGGGATTGACCCCAACACTCATATATAACAGGCAAGCTCTCCAACACTGAACTACATCACTGGGTTATGAATGCCTTAATTATTACATTATAATTTTATAAGTAATCCAAAAATATAAGAAATAAATTTAAAAATCCTTTTAAATTTATTCTTTTGTAAAACATTTCAAATCATCACTTTCATTGATTAGTCATTGGAAAATGCCTTCTAAGAATGATCGGCCCTGCTCCTCTCTCTCCTTGCCTGAGAGCACCAGTGCATAAATCACTAAACTGCCTGGGTCTACTGCATCACTTGGGAAACCACAGTGTCAAAGAAGATCATTGCTAAGTTGTTCCAGGTCGGAAAAAAAAATTGAAATTTTCCTTACTTAGTGAAAACATTAATTGTTCCTTGATAGTAGCATGTTCATGCAAAAACTATACAACAGCTTATCTGCAAATTAAATTGCATAGCACATGCTTGGGCAGGGGATGGGGAGAGAGTACAGCATTAAAACATTCCTACATTGTTTCTTCTTGATTAGTACAAGTGCTGATCTTTGTACCACAGCTGTCATGTGTATTAACATCCGCGTGCCGTGTGATTTATACATCATCAGAAGGACTAACAGCTAAGCCGCTCCCGAGTGAATGCTTACTAACTCACAGCCTGACCCAAAGAAAACTCCCAGGGACTTCTACGCCACAAAAACTCTGAAGCCAATGCTGTGTTCACTGTCTCAGTCACCCATCCGGTTTTGTGGGCAAGCCCAAATCCTACATTGCTGTTGTATTCTTTCTCTGACTTAGAACTGAATGTGATGTAGGGAAGACAAATACACAACTGTATTTTTTCCTCAATTTTCAACACTTGCTGTTCAAATCTATCACACTCTGGATTCCTCCGTGTGTGGCGTCCCAACACTCCTCCAAAGCTTTAGAATTTGAAATAAATGTATATTTTAGATGGCATTTGGCTAATTGTTGGATGGTAATGATATGTCATATGTTTAATTTTCTTTCCAGATTGAAAGTCATTTAAACATTTATATCTCAGGGCCAACCGTGTCCAAAAGTGAGCCTCCTGGTTTAGATGGCTATGTTTTATTTGTATCTATTGCAAACAGAAGGAGATTGCTTTAAACATTGATCATGAAAGCCTTAAGTACCATTTGACATGTGTCACTGCTGCTTCCCGAAAGGGAAAGGCACGTGGTTCTATACATACACACGTCACCCACCATAGACCTACATGGTCTATAAGTTTCTGCAATTCAATATCAGGACAAAGATAATTTTTATTAGTCATCAACATATATTCGGAGGCCTCATAAAAACCAACCAACGAATTGGGAAACGGGCAATTACTAACATTGCTAACAAACATTGCTAACAAACATTGCTAACATTGCTAACATTGCTAACAAACATTTCAAAGGATGCTCTGCTTTCCCCGAAGATGGCAGGATACGGGAAAGGGAGAAGGCCAGGCAAACAGCTCAACTTCTTGAATCCCAATTTGTAAAAATTGGAATATTTAAGTAAGTTTGAACAATCCTTTAACCAGATTAACTATATCTTCACATTCCAAAATGTGGGTAATAATGACTATATCTATACATAGTTACCAGGTGTGATATAAAAAAAAAAGTATAGGTGGCCCCACAGTTTCACAAGGGGGTTGCTTTGATAAACTTTCATCTCCAAAGGAGAGAGTTCAAAATTATATCTTAGAAACTAAGAAGCATTCTATGTAATCCATCAGATAACTGATTCCCAATATAACCGTCTAGTCACAAATAGGAGGTTGAAGTATCAGGTTTTGTGAGTTGCTATGAAACCTAGGAACACAAACAAGGATGCAGTTGACTTGGCTTAGGATCAACTTTAGAGACAGACCCTGAACAAGAATCTATAGTCTTTTAGTTCCAGTTGGATATATGATCACAACAGCACGGGGGGGAACTGAGATTATTATCAATTATTATTACTATGATTGAATTTCCCATATCCGTATTTTATAAGTAATTAGATGATTGGAGCTAAGAGAGATATCACCATTTATGAGGGAAACTATACTAAGAATATCTTTACACATGTGCACATACATGTGACATGGAGCAAAGGTGGGGGCTGAGGAGAAAAATAAGAGTGCTCTGTAGGAAGGAGAGAAGCCATGAGAATGTGATGAGGTAAAATGCAGGTACAAGGATGTCATACGTTGGGAGAACTGGGTTGAATAGTTCTACAGAAGACGATACCAGCTTCAGTGGTACAGAAGCTATATCACTCCTGGGCATGTACCCAAAAGATGCTGCACCATATCACAAGGACACATGCCCCACTATGTTCACTGCAGCCTTATTTATAATAGCCAGAAACTGGAAACAACCCATATATCCCTCAGCAGAGGAATGGATACAGAAAATGTGGTTCGTTTACACAATGGAATACTATTCCTCTATTAAAAACAAGAACATCATGAATTTTGCAGGCAAAAGGATGGAACTAGATATATCATCCTGAGTGAGGTAACCCAGTTACAAAAGAACACACAGGGTATGCACTCACTGATATGTAGATATTAGACCCAAAGCTCAGAATACTCACAGTACAAATCACAGACCATATGAAGTTTATCAAGAAGGAAGGCCAAAGTGTGGGTGCTTCAACCCCACTTAGAAGGGGGAACAAAATAATGATGGCAGGCAGAGGGAGGGAGGGACCTGGGTGAGAGGGTGGCAAGGGAGATAGGATCAGGTATGGGAAGAAACAGGAGAGAAGTCCATAGGGCCAGGCAAATAAATAGTAATAGTAGCAGTGAGAGTGGGGGAGGACACTAGAAAGTCCCAGGCAGCAGGGATGCAAGAGGTTCCCAGGACCCAATGGGGATGACATTAGCCCAAATGCCCAATAGCAGGGAGATAGAACCTGAAGAGACCACCTCCGGTAGATAGACATGGACCCCAATTGAGGAATAGGGCCACCCACCCATTTCAAAATGTTTAACCCATAATTGTTCCTATAGACAGGGACAAAAAAATGGAGCAGAGACTAAAGGAAAGGCCACCCAGAGACCTTCCCTCCTTAGGATTCATCCCATCCACAGACACTAAACCCCAACACTATTGCAGACGACAAGAAGCGCTTGCTGACAGGAGCCTGGCATGGCTGTTCCCTGAGAGGGTCCACCAGCACCTGAGCCATACAGATGCAGACACTCACAGCTAACCATTGGACTGAGCCTGGGGACCCCAAAGAAGAGTTAGGGAAAAGACTGAAGGAGCCAAAGGGGTTTGCAACGCCATAGGAAGAACAACCGTGTCAACTGACCAGACCCCCCCCCAGAGCTCCCAGGGACTAAACCACCCACCAAAGAGTACACATGGGCTCCCACTGCATATGTAGTAGAGGATTGCCTTATCTGGCATCAGTGGAAGAGGAGGCACTTGGTCCTTTGGAGGCTTGATGCACCAGAGAAAGGGGATACTAGAGGGGGTGGGTAGGAGGGTAGGGGAGCACCCTCTTAAAGGCAAAGGGTAAGGGTAGGGAGTGAGGGATTCATGGAAGTAGGACGATATTTGAAATGTAAACAGATAAGATAATTAATAAAAGCAAAGCAAAAAACAAGCAAATAAAAAAGAATGCCATATGAAACCCATTATTTTACATTCTAACCAGAAGAAGATAAATAATAAAAAAAAGAATAAGGCTAAGAAAGCTTGGTCCCCTTGACCAAAGACAAATGTCCTTCCATAGAGCTGAATTTTCTTCTCGTCTCAGAATTTCACTGTTACATGACAAAGGTTGTCACAGAGAAGCACTTCCTGAATATTGAAACACCTATAAGACATTTAGTGGACATTCACGTCTCAACCTTCAGGGGCTAGGACTTACTTTTTTACGATTATTCTTATCACAAATCTGCAGTGATAGGATGCTTGGTAGACATTTCTTGGCTAAAAGAATATTTTTAATACAAAACATGAGGTCCATCAAGATGGCTCAGGTAAGAATGAAGTGACTCTAAGTGCAAAGATATGTATACACACAAATTTATTATCATCATCATCATCATCAACATCACCACCATCATCATCATCATCATTATTTAAGTATGGATGATGAGCCTATCTGGCTTTAGATTAAAAAGTAAGTGAACAGTAAATAGGTTTCTTTTTTTCCCCAGTGGGACAGAAACAATGGACAAATGCTATTTTTATAAAATGTTGATCCCTCTTTATCCTTCCTTCCCAGGAGTCCTCTGGCATCTCTGTCAATGGGGATTGTTTACTCTGAATCCCACCCTTGTTACTTTCCAGAATGGCCAAGTTTGCATGTTTACCACTCAAATCCAGCATAAAAGTGTTTTCTCTTTTAGGTAGGATGAGGAAATCAGGTTCAGAGTGAATAACACTTGATTGGGGGTGGTAAAGAACCATGTAATTAAACTGTAAACACTATGTGTGCTGATTCTAATGTAATTTGAGGACTTGTAAATTACATGGCCATAAAATGGCACCCGGGCTCCTGCTTTACAAAAATGCCCCCGTGTTTGTATGAGATTAATTAGTGCGGTTTGCATAAAGACAGTGAGGAAATGTTTGCAGCACACGCTCCAGCGTTAAGTTTCCTTGCTTACAAGGCCTTCTTGGTTTTGTTTCTCTTTCTCTCTTCAAGAAATTATCCCCATTGTCCTCATTGCTTTTGCTGAAACTTAACCTAGACACAGTAAAGACTTGACAGGCTTAAGTTATGCTTATAAATAGTCTCTCTCTCTCTCTCTCTCTCTCTCTCTCTCTCTCTCTCTCTCTCTCTCTCTCTCTCCTCCCTCCTCCCTCCTTCCCTTCCTCCCTCCTCCCCCCTCTCTCCCTCTCTGATTGCTAATTTTATACACTGGACACGTGGCTAATTTAGTTTATTTGATTTAAGCAGATGTCTTTCACTGTTAGTGGGACACATGCATATAATTTTACAGACTCCAAAACCTCAGAAAAATATCATCACAGAGGTGGATACAGAGCGTGCTTACCACCGCCCTCCCCACATGCTGGTTTCCCCAGTACCAGCACTGTGACAGCAACTGTGGGAGACCTAAGATAGACCTGTTATCTGGGGGAGCTCTTCAGAGTTTTCTAATTTCAGAAAATGTTCACTTCAGAGAAAGTGTTCTGACTGAAGCTGCCTGGGCACTGCCAGGGATTTACAATGGCTTATGATAGAATGCATGCATGATGGTGAGGGGAGGGAGGTGGGCTGATGCTGTGGGGATGGGGTTAATGGAGCTGTGGTGGTGGTGGTGGTGGTGGTGGTGGTGGTGGTGGTGGTGGTGGTGGTGCTGGTGGTGGTGGTGGTGGTGGTGGTATGATGGTGATCTCAGGATGGTAGGGAGTTTCTATGAGACTCGTTTTGCCATATGTTGCTAAACACTTCATAAGCCAGCATTAGCTCGCTTAACACTCACATGCTATTAAGTCGATCTGCTTGAATTTTTAATTTATCCATGAAGAAGCTGAAAGACCAAAAGGTCAAGCCCACTATCGATGGTTCCAATAACAAACTCCTTTGTCCCGTGTCAGAATCCTTGCGCTTACCATTGATGTCCCGTTTGCCACATGAATGAATGCTAAGTGTCACTGGAGTCTCAGAGATAGCCTGCGTTTGAGGCATTTTGCTTTGGATGGTTTACACCGTAAGCCGATTTGTGTTTTAAGCAGGAACTAAATCAGTTGTGGCAGGGAGCTCAGGTGTTGAATGCTTGCTTGCCTCTCACTCACGGTGACCTGGGTTCAATTCTTAGTACTACCAAAAAAAAAAAAAAAAACAAAAAACAAAAAAAAAAAAAAAAAAAAAAAAAAAAAAAAAAACAAAAAAAAAAAAAACAAAACAAAAAAAAAGGAAGGAAGGAAGGAAGGAAGGAAGGAAGGAAGGAAAGAAGGAAAAATCATTGACTAAAGGTTACATTAATTGTATGGGGCTGGGAACATGGCTCACTTGGTAAGTATCTACCCCTAAGAATGAGTACCTGAGCAGACACTTAAATGTCCACAGTAGCATGGGTCTGTATCCCTTGAAGTGCGATGAACAGGGCAGAGACAGGTGCATTTCCAGAATTCACTGGCCATCCAAGATGCTAGCCAATCCATGAGAGCTGGGTTAATTATATCCCCCAAATGAGGCAGAGAGCTATGGAGGAGGACAGATAACATTGGTCTGCTGGCTTCCTCATGTATGCACACACATGCATGCAACCGCATATACACATGTGAACGCATGTACTATCCACAGAGACACAAAGGGGCAGGAAGGTATGGTTATACAATACATATGGTCTCATACTTAGAGGAGTGAACACTCTTGATTTATAGAGTAGCTGTCACCACCTTCTCCCCTCATACCTTGCATGTACTGTGACTGTATCAGAAATATCCTAGACTGTATGTACTAAGTCTGGTTATTCTCTTGGATAGAGTTGGGAGGAGACGGTGTGGTGTCTCATAGACCAATCCACTGGGTCCTGGATCTATGAAAAGGTTTTTGACAGGAAAGGAAAGAGCTGTGATGGAATGATGGTTTAGACCAGCAAATGCCAGTGAGGAACACTATCCTAAATGATAACGTGGCTATTGTCACCAAGGGACTGAACAGAAAGAGTTCTTGGGGCTGGAGAGATGGCTTGGCAGTTAAGAGCACTGACTGCTCTTCCCAAGGTCCTGAGTTCAATTCCTAGCAACCACATGGTGGCTCACAGCCATCTGTAATGGGATCTGATGCCCTCTTCTAGTGTGTCTGAAGACAGCCACAGTGTATTCTTGCACAGAGAGAGAGAGAGAGAGAGAGAGAGAGAGAGAGAGAGAGAGAGAGAGAGAGAGAGAGAGAGAGAATTTTCTGTCTGTGTAATCACTCTGCCTTGGTGTTCAATTTTTCCTCATAATGACGAGCTTGTGTAAGATCTAAAGTAGACATCTCTAAACATTTGGTTATTAATTCGTGACAAAAAAAAAATGTGACACGTGGTGCTAGGTTCCCATAGACCAGGATAATCACGCAGCTCGTTCAGGCGAACAATTAATTGCAGGTGGACAGGTACACCTTTAAAGGGAAGCAGCCATCTCGCGTGTGCTGCGGGCAAGCCTCTTCGCTCACCCCTTAGGCATTTCCGAACACCCACTGGAATGAAGTGCCAGGTCCGCTGCTGCGGAGACCCGGATGAATAAAACATAAACCCGGGTCTGGTCAATGGGACGCTGCATATTGATTCTGGTTCGCGTGCAGCTATCACTCACGGAACACATTGCAGCGCCATCCATATCAACGGGCCGGGGACAGCCCACGAGCATCGTCCTGCTGTAGCACAGGTGGAGTTAATTATAGATGGCCGCTTTGATTCGGGCAGCGGTGTCATCCGCCCCCTCCCTCTGACCAAACTTCGGCCCAGGATTCAACCAACGCGCTCTCTCGGCTCCCGCGTATTATTAGCTATTAAGGCCAGCTGTTCCCTTGTCTGCGGCAGCACACTTAAAAAACACTCTTCCCCTTTTAGGCACCGCTACCTCCTCTCTTACCCAGACCCTTCAGCCACTTTCTATCAAGCAGCAGCTGATAAAAATATTATCTCCGTGTACATTAATTCCAAGGTGATCCAGCTTCGTGGCCAGGAGCCTAGGGAGGACCTCTGCTCTTGCCCGTGCGTGCCTTTCAGCCAGTGGATTTGTAGCCTTTTTCTCTCCTTTAAATGCTGAAGAAAACTATCACTTTTCAACACAGTACAAATATTTAGCTTGTGCTCACCGAAGCGAAGTGTTCAAGTATTTGATTCTCTCCCCGATTATTGTACTCGCAGGTAAATGAAATGTCAAAGTGAGGGATAACTTCCCCACTTCTGAGACTTCCTTTATTCAATCCAAAGCGGCTGGGGGGAGGGAATACCAGAAAGGAACAGCCAGCACAAAATCATGTGCACGGCAGCCAGTACTTTTTTAAGCACACTCCAAATTTTCCCCCAGAGAGCACGATCTGTTCAACAACAACAACAACACAACAACAACAACAAGTCTAGAAACTATCTAGAAAACCCAAACACTCATTAGGCCTCCGAAAAGGGTAAATTCTTTTCACAGGGCTCCATAAGGAACTCCGTTCTGTGTAGCACCAAGTGATGTAAGCTGTTTATAGTCTAAATTTTTTTATTGCATACTAGGCTACACAACATATTTTCTTGGACTTTGGGGGAAAAGGGAAAGCAAAACTTAAAGGACTAGAACTCATGAAGCTAGATGTGGTATGAAAATATATATGTGTGTGTCTGATACATCTGTGAGTGTACCAATATGCATAGGTGCATATTGAAAAGAAAATGGATGCTCTTCTCCCACACTTCCCCACGAAGCTTCTTACATAATCATCTCCTCCCTACTGCCCTCCTTTATCCTCAATCGCTAGGCCTTCCCTGAGATTGGGTAGATGTCATCCAGGTAGGTTAATAACCCATTCCACTCCAAATGGACCCCTTAACCACAGACACAAGGCTAAGGTCCCTGGGTTTGGCAGGATCTCGGGTCACCTCCGTGCAAATGTTCTTAGATGTGAATAGAGCTGCACAGCAAACCCCACGTAGCTGTCCCCTATCCTCAGGCTCCTGGAGGTTGGGTGGGGGTGGGAGACACAGCACCTGCGACATAAGTACCAGGTTCATTTTTAAGAAAGCCAGCTTTTCAGTGGAACACAGCCTGCCCTGAGTGGGGTTATGGGATTAGTCCTAGCCCCGGGACAGCTGTGCAGAAGAGTCAAGCTGAGACACAGGGCACTTCATCCAGAGGACAGCTCTGAGCCCAGGGCCCTGGGAGACTGCAAGTCCTTCCAGGGTCATTTTAACCCGGTCTCCTTCACAGCTCATTACTTAGGACTTGAGGATTTAAAACCAGGTGAATTAGAAATGGGCAGTGAGGCTCCCTTGGAATTCCTCTTCAGGCAAAAACAAAGACAAAGGAATAGATCCCTTTGCCTACAGCTACTTCCGAGACAAATCAAAAGGAACCTTGGAAACACCAAAGGCCCCCTAACTGAAGAGTAAACCATGGCTCACCTAAATCCAGACATATTTTGGACAGGAAATTTTTAATATTTTTTTATCAACTAATCTGCAGATCCAATTCACAGAGGAAAGGGACCGCTTTGCCCAGACCAGAATTTCTGAGCATCTAGGACACCATTACAAAATCCTTAGGGTTCAGCCATTCCCAGAGGAAGGGTCTGTGGACTGGAAGTAAAGCGGTTTGCGTGTTCAGGAGCACCCGTTTCCACGCACGGGGGGTGGGAGGGCTCCCGGAGCTCGGGTGTGAAGAGGAGTCCCAAGATCTGAGAAGAAAGCAGTGTGCTCTGAAGCTGACTTTGTTCAAAACCCTCGGTGTGACCCAACGATCCATGAAGGAGAGTCGTATCTGGGAACAGGACCAAGTTCCCCCCATCGAACAAACTGGAGATACAATCTGGTCTGTTGACACTAAAGGAATATTCCACTTTTCTCACTGTGAGCAAAATTAGACTATTTCTGGGGCAAAATTAGACTCTCAGGCAGCATGATCTAGTCAGAATAGACTCAGATTCCTACCAGCTGCTGTTGGCATTATTGCCATCCCTGGGCCAATAAGAGAGCATACTGCTGAATTTGAAATGTTCCTTGTCCGTCTCTGGACTCCTATTTTGGCCACGCTGAGGATAGATAGCTGATTTTTAAAACGCTCTACATCAAAGTGGATCTCACATCAGTATGCACTTTGTGTTCATAACTGCGTTACCCTGAGTAGCGTTTTAATATTTTATTGTAATTAGTATATGTTGCTATGTGCCCCATTCAAAACTAAACTTTTATTAACCCCAGCTGTTCGGTGATTTGGTAATGAACCTCGTGCATTTGGGGAAAGTCATGAACCAGTCAATCAGCCAATATTTATTGAGCATCTATGGATGGCCGTGGTGGGCTTAGGGGGGGGTCAGGAATATCAGCAAGCTTAGATTTTATTCTATTTTATTTATTTATTTATTTAGCGGATGTGTTACTGAGTTACAAAGGAAGGAAAATGACTGCTCTAAGACCAGATAGTGCTTGCCCTGGGTGGTGGGCACAGTGTAGTCACACTCAATATTAGGTGAACAATGGAAGACCTGAACATTTGCTTGAAATTTTTGACTACGATATCTCTGAGATGTGCCCACTAGAAAGGCATATGGACCTAAAGGTCCACTTATTTCCCTCTAGGTCAATATTTCTAGTGAAAGTAATTCTGAAATCCAAATAATGGATTTCCCCAGGGCTCAGGATGGCCCTCTTTGTTTATTCCGTCTTACTACTCAGTGGATGAAGAAGAAAATGAATTCTCTGCTTCTTACCATTACCCCACCCACACCATGTATCGGTCCCTAGATCGGTCCCTAAAGCATCGTTTTGAAGTATGACCATGACCGAACATCTCTCGCCTTCCCTTAGAATGATGTGAACCTTGTTGAAGGGTAAAGAAAGACCTTGGGCTGTCAGTCAGTTTTCAGACTAGTATCCATAAATGGGTTCTAGATCCCACAGGGAACCTTGGGGAAATGCCAACTTGTTTCTTCTCAGATGACATGAGAGTGTAACTTCCCCTGCCTTCTCGTGCACAACATTAAAGCTCTCTTCCTTACAAATGACAGTCCTGCGTGTCTCCAAGCCAAGGATGGCCCAGAAGAAAGCTGCAACCTGCAGAGGAAGGCTCACGAGGACTGCCTCACATTCAGTGCTTCACGGATGACCAGTCAGTTGTCATGTTTATAGAAATTACTGCGTGTGACTTTAAATCTGATTATAGCCAAACGCGTGGCACATGCCTACAATCCCAGCAACCGAGAGTCTGAAGCAACTGACTCAGGGATTTAACTCAGGCTGGCTGGCCTAGGCTGTATAATACATTTGAGTCCACTGTGTACGACAAGGCTGCTCTCCCTTGAACCGAGTGATCCCAAAGGCCAACAGTGTAGGTCAGTGGTCCATTGCCTGCTTTGCTCGGGCAAAGCCTGAGGACTCAGTTTCCAGCTCTGAGAAATCAATGATTCTTCTTCTAGCAGGATCCCCATTTCTCTCTATCCCTAAACCTTACATATGTATTAAATCACACAGTTGACTTTGAGTACTCTCCCTAGAAAACCGCCCGATCCAGGCAGAGATGAAATGGTGTTCACCCCTTTGTCATCTATTAGAGGAAATCTGTTTTCTAAGACAAAAGCCCAAGATGGCCCAGCTATGTTTATCTGTCTGATTTCATCTTTCACTTTAAAAACTCAGGGCAAACATAGACCTGAGTCTCATTTCCAACATTCTGCAAACATTCAGCATTAAGATGGCTAACCCAGGGATTCTAACAAGTGTAAGTGGAGACGTGGTTACATAATACAGAAGAGTCTCTAAAGACCTTTATGCTGAGTGGCAGCATATTGAGGGCACACACAGACACACAGACACACACACACACACACACACACACACACAGAGATACACACACAGGCACACACACACATAGATACACACACAGGCACACACACATGGATATATACACACAGGCACACACACACAGACACACACACACACATAGGCACATGCACACACACAGACACACACAGGCACACACACACATAGGCACATGCACACACACAGACACACACAGACACATGCACACACATGCACAGACACACAGAGACACACACACAGGCACATGCACACACACAGACACACACACAGACACAGATACACACATAGGCACACACACAGACACACACACACAGGCACACACACATACAAACACACACAGACACACACACAGGCACAGGCACACATATACAGACACACACTCAGACACATGCACACACACACACACATACGCAAACACACACATGCACACACACACAGTTTAAAATGGAATGGTAGACAGTATCACTGCTTCACAGAAAAACTGCATAAGTCATTAGAATATAACTATAATATATATTCATATATATATATACATATATATAAAGTGTAGGTATATGCAGAACATTGAATGAAGTTTGTACCATCCTCTTCTCTCATTTTAAATTCTACAATATGGAAATGTTCAGACTGTTGAGAAGCAACCAACATAAAGCCATAGAGGTGACTGAACTGTTGCAAACAAAAACAATAAAGAAGAAATCATGTTGACCGAGGCAAAAGAACAGTGAGCGGGGATCTGATAGTGTCTTAGACATCCAAACCCTCTCTTAGATGTCCGATTCTTCATTCTCAACAGTCGGAAAGAGAATGGAGGGGCTAGGAGACAGCGTAAGCCAATTATGGGGGCCGTAGGTAAGGGTTATCAGACAGTACGAGGTATTGCCTGTGATATCTGATCAGAAAGACTAGCGGGGCTCTTTTCTAAAACACCGTGGGAGCCGGACTCTTGTGCAGGCCCCATGGGCAGTCTCTCTCATCTCTTCCTTTATCCTAATGGGACTCTAATCTACTGGAAACAAACAAGAACGTAAATACTCTCCTGGAGACCGAGGATTTCCCTTTTTGACCTCACTCCTGGGCTGTTTTGAGCATATGGCAGTAGTTGAAAGGATTCAATACAAAAGCAATCTGCCGGCCACTCCAAGAGAAACCCTGTCTGTATCAGCAGCAGAAACCCGACTCCCCATTTCTAAAACGCGGCCCAAACAGCTTATCTGCGTTTCTGTGTGCATGATCGTTGCATTTCCAAGATTAGAAGCTCAGTGTAGCAAAAGGCAATTAACTGAATGATGAGTCCGTGCTAATGTCGCGTGCGGGTGGGCACCGGAGATAGCTTACGCCGCACCAGAGCCGCGGTCACTCATCTATCATTTCCTCCATTTAATTTTTGAAATAGAGTGACTTCTCAAGGCAGAGCTGGACACTGGAGACGTCTTTTGTAACGATTTCGTGTAAGGAGAAGTTCATTAGAACCCCAACCATTTCCCAGATTAAAGTAACTAATATCCTACAGGGCTTTAAAGGCACGTTGATGATGTCAGGACCGACTGCTTTTGTAAGAGGGTCTGTTTTCACAAAGCCTACTATTTACTATTGCAGTAATGTGTTACATGGTTTTTGTTGGTGGTGGTGTTGGTGGTGGTGGTGGTTTGGTTTGGTTTTTTGTTTGTTTCAGAGTTTTTTTGGTCTGGATTTTTTGTTTGTTTTTTATCTTGGTTTTGGTTTTGTTTTGAATTTGCCAAGAGGGGTAATGTCAAAGAACTTAATATTTGAGGTATTTCTTATAAACAGAGTCAGACAGTGTCACCATCCAAACAAAGCTATGTTCCCATTTTCTTCAGAATATAGAGATGCACCTCAGACTCATTGCAGTGCATGCCTCCCAACAAGAGACCAGAGATTTGATAATAATGTATTTTTGGCCTTGCTTTTAAAAGCTTCAGAAAAAATTATGATCTATATCTAATAGCTCATGACAAACGGGCATGAAGTGTGAAAATGCTTTCCCCATGGATCAAGAGGACCAAGTTTGTGGGAACTCTTCCTTTCCTCTTCCAGGATCCTTGTCCCTCCTAATATTCCATTATCATTAAAATCCCATCCCTTTTCTTTGTATGTATGGGTAGGTGTGTGGCATGGTGTGTGTGTGGGGGGGGGTGTGTGCATGTGTATAGATTTGCATATGTGTGTGGTGTGCATGTGTGTGTGCAGATTTGCATATATGTGGATGTGTGTTTGTGGTATTTGTGTACATGTGTGCAGGTTTGCATATGTGTGTATGTGTGTGTGTGGTGATGTGTGTGTGCAGGTTTGCATATGTGTGTGTATGTGTGTGCATGTGTGCAGGTTTGCATATGTGTGTGTATGTGTGTGTGTGGTGATTGTGTGCATGTGTGCAGGTTTGCATATGTGTGTCCCTGGAGGCCACAGGAAAACATAAGATATGTTATATTAGACTCTGCCTTATCCCCTTATTGAACAATTGATTGTTTCTCATTTGTTGTTGAGCTTGACGGGTAACCCGGGCCCCAGCCATACATCTTCTACTCTTTACCCCTTCCAATGTTGGGGTTACAGGGGTCTGACCAAGTTCAGCTTTCTACATGTGCGTGGGATTTAAACAGTCTCTCTAGTTCCCAAAGTATAAATTTGTTAAACTCTCATCATGAGACTAATACAGCCCTTGTTTTGTTGGTTTATTTATTTTGATTTTCTGAGATAGGGTTTCTCTGTGTAGCCCTGGCTGTCCTGGAACTTGTTCTGTAGTCCACGCTGGCTTTGAACTCAGAGATGTACCTGCCTCTGCCTCCTGAGTGTGCAACCACTTCCTGGCTCGAACGTAACCCTGTAACGGAATCAGACAAAGAAACACTGTATCTGGAAGGATATCTGAAAACTGTATAACACTATATCTGAAAAAGATATAAATTTCTTTTTCAATAAAACAAATTTGAGGGCATAGCACCAAGGACCTATGAGCCTCAAATTCCAAGAGGCAGGAAGATCACACAGGACAAGACTGCAAAAAGAAAGTGGTATCAAAATAAAACACCATACATACATGCATACAACACACACACACACACACACACACACACACACACACACACACACACACCAACTTAGAGCATATCAAAAAGAATATTCACTATGATCCAGTAGAATTCATCTCAGGTCTAGAACGCCAGCAACATCACTAGAATGCACGACAAAACCACATGGTCATCTCCGAAGACTCAGAAAGACTACTCAATACAATTCGGCATCTGTCTCCTTAAAATTAAACCTCACAGCCTATTAGGCATTGAAAGAACGTACTTCTAAACACTGAATGCAGCATAAAAGAAAAAACCTATACCGATATAACACTGAACAGAGACAAAGTGAGTGTTCCGACCACAATCAGGATCAAGACAAATATGTCTGCTTTCACCACTCCGAAGTCATCCCTGGTTTATATGTCTGAAGTCACGCCATGTACAAATACAAGCTACGTGACTTCTTCCTTTCCAATCTGGATGCCCCATGTTTCTTTATCTTACCCAGCTGTTCTTGCCAGGACTTCTAGCATTATATTATGCAATCTCAGAAACTAGCAGATGGCTCAATCGGCAAAGTCCACACCGTATCAGCACCCACGGGGCGGCTCAGAGCCCTCCGGAACTGCAGTTCCAAGGGACCCGACTCCCTCTTCTGGCCTCCGCGGGAACTGCAGGCACATGTCTCACAACCACTCACACAGGCAAGTATTCACCCACGTAAGAACGGTAATAAATAAATCAGTTTAAAACGTACCGAAAGAATAAGCAGACAATTCTCATAAGACAGGACGTGAATAAGAATAAGGAAAGTGTTCAGTCCCCTTAGCCGTCAGACAAACGCAAATAGAAATCACTATGAGATATTATCCCACCCTGGAGAGACTAGCTGTCACCAATATGTCAAAAAGCAAATGCTGGCAAAGAGGTGAAAGGGGCATGCTTGTGTTCTAAGTGGAAATATAAGTCTCTACAATTAGTGGGGAAATAGTATGGAGACCTCTGAAAAGTCTGTAAGGACAGCGACCATCTGATCCACCTGGAGATATGTCCAAAGGACATATAATCCTCACACCAAAAAGAGACTGGCACTCCAGTGGTTATTACTATACACAGTCGCTAAAACATGAAGCCACCCCAAATTCTATCAGGGGATAAATAATAAACAAAATGGGATGTGCATATAAAATTGGATGTACATATAAAACGGATTGCTATTCAGATTAAAAAAAGAAACGAGGGGAGGGTAATATGGATTGGAGGAAGACAAGATAGGGTTGGGGAGGGATTAATCAGAATGTATTGTATACGTGTTTGAAGTTGGATAAGAACAGAATTAATTTAGGAAGAGAGAGGGGGGGAATCTTATCGCTTGCAGCATCAAGGATGGGCTTAGACGCCCGTGTGTTGAGATAACGCAGACACAGAGACAAATGCCCGTTCTTAGAACTCATTTATAGAAATGCATGTGTCAACCCTGTAGAAGGCGGTGGCCATGGAATAGTTGTCACTAGAGGCTGGGAAGGGTTGGGAGGAAAGAGATGAGCTATTCAAAGAGGATGCCAAGACGCACTCATGGGAAGAAGTGGTTTGGCTTTCTGTAGTGTGGTCACCCTACACTACAGAATCTCCAACTGCCTGATACACTGCAAAATGACTGTAAGTACCAAACTCCTAAGAAGTAATAGAAGATACAGAATGGGTTCATTATGCCGGTTTATCAACACGCATCATCATATACCTATTTCAAATTACCCTGTACAGATATGTCCTAACAAGAAATGACAGAAGCGGTCAGGGAAATTATTCACAGTAGCCAGCGATGTGCCTGAAAGCCACCCTTTCCTTCCAGTTATAACCAGTGAGCTGTCCGTCATCCTGCCCCACCACATGATCTCATCAGGGTCACCCAGCTAAGGAAACCCCTTCGCCTCTCCTCCTTCGTTTCCCAATCCCAAATGCTTTGCTCTGTCTAGAATTCTTTTCATCGATGAACCTGTTCCCCTTTTGCATGTTTGAACCCAAAACCTTCTGGTTACCATGACTTCTACGGTAAATTTTATGTGCTGGTTTGACTAAGTCTTGGTATCTGTTTTGTTTGTTTGTTTTGACTGAACACCCATATAGATGTTTAGATGCAATTAACAGTCAAATAAGTAGGCTGAAAGTATAAAGCACAGACAGTCCTTTCTGTGGGGTGGGTGCGTCACATTGAATCTGTTGAGTAACAAAGACCCAAGACACCTTCAGGAAGCCTGCCCAAACCATCTTCAGTCAGCAGCCCAGTGTTTACCAAAAATTTCCCAATTAGGATGCCCTCCCTTCCGCCATTGCTACCTCAGCCTCCTTTGATGGATTCTGAATAGATCGCCGACCTCACCTATTGTTTCCCTTTCTGCCCTTGCCTTCTAGAACCCTGCACATTTCTGGATTTACTATTGCCTCCTGCCCACCCCTCTTTCCCACGTCCATAACCTTCAGCTTTGTGGCATTCACACCAAACGATTATGCAATACCAAATGGTCAGCACTGAAAACACACACACAAGTAAAACTGTGCAGAACAAGCAGGTCGTGCTTAGGAGCCTACGTATCTATGCGCATACCTATATGCATGTAACAACAATGTAAAAATGGGGCTACAAATGTGAGAGAGAGTGGGGAGGAGTATAATGGATGGAGGAGGGGAAGGGGAAATTATGTAATCATATTATAAACTCCAAAAATAGAACGAGTAAGTTTAAAATTAGAATCTGTGTGGAGGAAATTTCAGAAATGTGTATGCACAGCTCAGATGTCTCCCAGCTCCCAGATCTTTATGCCCAAGAGCTCACGGCAACCTCCTCAGAGCTGAAGAGACGGCTCAGTAGGTAAAGCGCTTGCTGCACACAAACCTAATGAACTGAGTTAGGATCCTCAGAACGCACATAAAGCCTGGTCACAGTCACACACAGAAACCCACCATACCCATATGGGAAGATAGAAGGCTGACACTAGACAATTACTGGAAGCCAGGGGGCCAGCAAGCCTGCCATGCCCAGCAGTAAACAGCAAGAGACACCCTGTCTCAAATACAGAGGAGGATAGAGTGACACCATCGTTTTTCTGTGACCTCCACACACAGGTTATGGCAGGCACACACCTGTACACACACACCTGTACACACACACACATGAACATGTTCACATTCAAACGTGTGCACATCATAAACACAGAATGAATTTTAAAAATCAGCCTCATTTGGACATAACAAACATCTTGACTACATCTCAAGGACACCCAACCTGATGCCCGGCCTTCAATAAAACTCTATTGCCATCACTTCCTGCCTCATCTGATGGAAATGTCTTTCTCCGGGTTGCAAACAGCCTTGTGATAACCCTGACATTCCCAGACTCTACTGCCAGCACCTCCAAAAGTGGCCGCTACTGTCTCCTGACAGATCTCCTTTGCTCCATGTATATTAGCTTCAAGGTGTTCATTGAGAGAGTCTGTCTGTCTGTCTATCCATCTATCTTTCTATCCACCCATCCACTCACCTACCTACCTATCTATAGTGCTAAGGAACAAACCTTGGACATGTTAAGGAACCAGAATACTACCACTAAACCGTATTTCAGCCTTCATAGAAAGTTGTTTTAAATTTTTTTTGAGAACCTCATATATAGTACAATATGTTTTAATCATATCCAACCCCTTCCAACTCTTCCCATGTCTCCCCCAACATTTTCTTCCCTCTCAAATCCATGTCCTCTTCTTCTATAATTACTTATTACATACACTTTCTCTCTCTCTCTCTCTCTCTCTCTCTCTCTCTCTCTCTCTCTCTCTCTCTCTCATACACACACATATGCACACCACATACATACATATATGCATGTCACACACACATGCACACACACACACATGTACTCTCTGTCTCTCTGTCTCTGTCTCTCTCTCTCTCTCTGTCTCTCTCTGTCTCTCTCTGTCTCTCTCTCTCTCTCACACACACACACATATGCACACCACATACATACATATATGCATGCCACACACACATGCACACACGTACACACACATACACATGTACTCTCTCTGTCTCTCTCTGTTTCTGTCTCTCTCTTTCTTTCTCTCTCTCTCTCTCTCTCTCTCTCACACACACACACACACACACACACACACACACACACACACACACCTCTAATGAACCCAACTTCTATCGCCTACATGCACACGGGTGGGTGTAGGGCTAACTACTTGAACATGGGAAAGCAATGAGGAGGCTCTCCCCTGAAGAATATCTGACTCTCCCTTCCTCCTCCTATCCACTCAGCATCGTGGACTGCCTGTAACTCCCCAAGAGCTCCCCAACTCAGGCAGAACCTTGGCAGCCCTTTCTCACAGGGCATCTTCTAGTAGTCATATAAACCCACAAGGCACTGTGTGCGCTGGACCACCACAGTACTCCATTTTTCTACTACAGTCCGTCACAGTCTATCCCAGTTGGCCATTCAGATATCAGACATGCTTCTGTTGTCATAGCTTCTTTCTGTGGCTGTCGCAACGAGTCAGTATAGCGTACACCAACATGCATGTAACCTTACTGCTATCTAGGTCAGAGCTTGCCTGGTGTCTCTGACGGAGGAGTTGTGCCCTTGTCTTTAAGTGTGTGCCTTGATATGTACCCTTCCCTTCAGCCACAGGACTGCAGCTCAGCCTTACAGCTCTCTGAGCCTCCCTTCTGCATCCATTCCTTCCCCCTTAGACTTAGAAAGACTCCTGTGTCACACCCTTAATCCATCCGTGCATCTTAGAACCTAACACAGCCATGGATACAAGATGCGGACATGAAAGGAATGTGTTCCTCCATCTACCATAGGACCTTTGCTGTAACTGTGTCCTCTTCCTGCACTGCTTCTCCACTTGTCTCTGCATACACGGGGGTTGGCAGTGAGGCACAGAACTTGCTAGACCAGGTACATGTGCTGTTGTGTCCTGAGTTTCACCAGAGAGATCTTGATATCTATAGGGACCCATCCCCGTGTCCCATGCTCTGTGAGTTTGACATTGAATATTTTACAAAAGAAGAAAAAGGGAAACAGATCAAGAAATAGACCATGTATGGGCCTGATAGCATAGACCTTTAATGACAGCTTCTAGGGAGACTGAGGCAGGGGTATCTCAGTTCAAGGCAAGCCTGTGCTACTGGGAAAGTTTGAGGCCAGCATATGCAACTTAGTGAGACCCAAAATAAAGTAACACAGGAATTGGAACTTAAGCTGAGAGAGAGCTAGTTTTCCAAAGATGTGGGTTCATATTGTGGTGAGTGAGGGTGACAGAGAAGGGGAGGTGGGGAAGAAAGAAGTGAGTGTCACACTTCAGTATGGCTAAAGACATGAAAATGTCCTCCCTGCTCTCTGAACAAGAGTGGTGGCATTTTCAGTCTGTGTGACTTGGGGTGGTTGGCACTGACTACAATTTCCTTAACCAGTCCCTCTTCCTATCCTCATTACCTCAAAGTCACTGTGATGGTTTTGGTCGGGTTGTGACAGAAACTCTCCTTTCAGACTTCCAGCTTCCTGGCTTGCCTCTACCACCGAGGAACATCGGCTGCTGTTTATGCTCCTTCGCAGACAAGAGGCTTGCCTTCACGGTCCTTGAAATATGTCTCTGCCATTTTGGCATATCTATCTGTGCCATAGTTCATAAATGTGCCTCCAGATCTCCTCCACACCTAACCAGGGCCTTAACGCAGAGTGGCTATGCAGTAGGTGCTGTCAAATGTTTAATGCATGAGTCAATCCATCAAGAGAGGGTGAAGGTTGGATTGGGGACTGATCTTATCAGGAAGCAACTTAAGTTTTTCTTTATTTAGCTCAGTATGTTGACGCCAGAAACAAGTAGGCTTCTGCAAGGTTTCAGTCTGCGGTTCCCCATGTGGTGGCTTTGTCATCACCAAGCAATTGTACCCTTGCATCCCTCACCAGTTTCTAGTCAACAGACATCACTCAGGAATAAGCACAGAGCGCGGAAACTGGGTGCTGGCTCTCCTGACAAAGCCAGCTCTCGCTTAGTCAGCCTTGCACTTTAGCTCTGCATTCGGAAGACAAAGGAGCAAGCAGGAGCTTGTCGGGAGAAGAATACAGAGCTGCCAGAAGTAACAGAGGAGGGGTTCATTCACTTGTCACTTGCAGCCCATCCCCTGTCTGAAGCATCGTTAGCCTTCTAATTGTCTCCTTCCCCTTTCCCCGCATCTGTCTCTCACAGGCTGAACACTCCCAGACAGATTTACAAATTGGCTCAGAAATCATGGGGCTGTAAGAATCCCGACTCTAGAAAGCATGTACTCCCCCTGCCCGTGTTTATTAATCAAATGCTATTTCGGCTACCTCATTTCTTTCCTTGTCCACCTCATTAGCCTCCAGGTTCCCGCAGGCAAGATTGAGAAGAAGGCCGAGTTGGTGTTTTGTCCTGAGCTCTCTCTGTCCCTGGCTCTGTTTTTATATCCATCTTCTGTTTCTTTCAGGGTTTCCCTTGAGTCCTTATCAGAGTTATGGTCTCATTTACACCTGGTTATGACTGACATAATATAGTGCTCTATCTGGGGGTGCCTGTATTTTGAAAGTCATTGCTTGAAGCGGGAAATCAAAGTGCCGGGGGTTTTTGTTTGTTTGTTTTTGTTTTTGTAATTGTAAATACCAGAGACTGGATGGGCCATGCTATTTTAGAACAGAGAGCTTCTGGCTCCCCCCAAGTCACACTTAAAAGGATTCACGGAAGCTATTGACATGGTCGTCCCTGAAGACACCGATCCCCTTGTCACAGAATTAAGACAGTCTTATTTCCATGGGAAATAGACACCGACCCATGTGACCACAGGTAAGCCCAGCAAGCTGAGCCAGTGTGAACGGAGGAATGTGTAGCCTATCCAAAGGCGTCTTTCTGATTTTCCTGGTCTGGCTACTGGGAATGTTAGCTTACTTTTTTGACAGCTTCTCAGAGGAAGAACCGAGGCTTTGAAAGTTAGAGCTCACAGGTCGCCTTTCCCATCTTGTTAACCACAAATACTCAGTTAACTCATCCTTGCCTTCTTGGCTAAAAACCATTGTCTGGTTCCCCATGGCCTATAAGATGAAATCTTAATGCCTGATGTGGAACCCAAGATTTCCCTACCGACCCCTTCCTCCAGCATCACCTGTTTATCCCGCTGTCCCTGGTAAGCACTTACATGGTTCTCTCCAACAGAGAGATGGAACCCAGTTACAGACTGAGGAATCCATGGGACGTATCTTGTTGGGACTCCGCACATTTAGTGTGCTGCTTTGTCTTAGAACATCTTCCGTCCAGTCAATCCTCTAGACATTTTAGAAGTTCTAGAATATTCCATCCTTTTGTCTTATGGTCTCTACATCCAGTTGTCTACTACAGCACCAAGCTTATCATAATGCAGTTGTTGCCTGTCTATACGTCCATAAGACTTTGTGTACCTCAAATTATTTTTATATCCATGCTGCCTAGACCTTGCCTAGAGCCTGATGTATAACAGACACTAAAACCTCGATGGGTCATTGAATGAATAAGTTAAAGGTATTTCAGAAAACTACATGGTGTTTTGCATTCCGGATGTGCAATGGGACTTCCTTCTTAAACACTGAAAGAGACCCATTCGCTAACTTCTTAGTCAAATTTAGCCCAGCACACCTTAGTGGAAATAAAGTTTGATTGTAGCACAATCATATCTACTTATGCTGGTATGACCAGAGGCTACACTTGCATTCCAACGGCACAGTTGAGGCAAAGACATCATGAGCCACTAAGCTAAACATCTTCACTTATCTGCAGTGCTTGATGCTCTGTTAAGGTAGAGGCTCTCAACCTGTGGGTTGCGACCTTTTGGGGGTGTCCACTGACGCTTTCCCAGGGGTTGCCTAAGACCATCAGAAAACCCAGATGTTTCCATTGCAACTCAGGATTGTAGCAAAATTCCAGTTATGAAGAAACAATGAAAATAACTTTATGGTTAGGGGTCACCACGACATGCGGAGCTGAATTAAAGGGTCTCGGCATTAGAAGGTTGAGGACCACTGCTTTAAAACAAAAGTTTGGCAACGTCTGCCTTTAGGGAGGAGAGAGAAAGAAAGCGCTAGAGAGCTGTCTGTGAGAGGCAAGGTGAGGACAGGGACTTGGCAAAAGAGATAAATGATAAAGTATAGTGGTGGCTCTCCGTTTTCTCTACTCTAAAGGAAGAGCTGATTTTTCACGTGCACGCTCAGATCGGGAGCATGGGACTCTGGGGTAGCATGAGGACACGTTCACAGTAGGAGCCCGGAACCCAAGGGTGTTGTTGTCAACTGTTTACTAAGGCAGAGAGAAGGGCAAAGCCCAAGTTAGTAAGAGAGCTTTGCAGGTGCCCCGTTAAAAGGAGTGCTTTGTCCCTGTAAATACCAGGATGGGAGTCTGTTCTCAGAGCCCCCGTCCTGCACTTCATTTTCAATGAGCCTCCTAATGAGTGCGCAGTATTTATTTCCTTGAGAGACCCATCACTCCCCATTTCAGCCCATTACTTACATCGACAGCATGGTGTGAAAAGGTCCAAAAGACACCCAGCGACTCTTCTTCCTTTCCAATGGCCTCTGCAGCTCCTGTAGAGCAGAGGTTTGTGTGTGGGGACCGGGCTTGCCAAGCCTCTCTTTCAACAAGGCAGAAAATGCAACAGCTGAGAAGCTAAACTCAGGGTTGGGCTCCAGGTTTATCTGTCTGAGAAATACCTTTTGCACAATAACCCCCACCCCCACCTTGATGCATTGTTAAACCTCGGGAAAACACCAGCTCTTAGCTTTTCAAAACATGGGGAACGAAATGAAAAGATTCCTCTTAGAACTTAGGCTGGTTTTTTTTGTTTTTTGTTTTTTTTAATGTCATAAACTCGTTGTTTTCTTTCTTTGCTTGTTTTCATTTTGTGTTACCCAAGCCAGGTGTTATTACACATGCCTGAAATATAGCAATGGAGAGGCAGAGGCAGGAGGATCACTACGATCTCCATGTCAGTCTGCAACTGCCAGAAGAAAGGAAGGAAGGAAGAAAAAAGAGAAGGGGGAGGAAGGAGGGAAGAGGGAGGGAGGGAGGGACAGAGGGAGGGAGGGAAGGGGGAGGGAGGGAAGGAAAGAAGGAAGAAAGGAAGGAAGGAAGAAAGAAAAGAAAAGAAAAGAAAAGAAAAGAAAAGAAAAGAAAAGAAAAGAAAAGAGGAGTGATAAAAAATACCACCATTCCTTTAAAAGTCACATAAGTTTTATCAACTTTTCCAGAAAGACATAGATGCTTATAAGAGCCAGAGAACCGGGCAGGGAGGCCACACCAGGAAATCTCAGCCATATGGTTCCCTAAACACACAATGGCAACACTAGGTGACAGGTAACATGCCACTGTGGATGGGGGAGTGTCACAAGACTCCACCCCTAGATGAAGAGCTACAGCCAATCAGTGGCTGCTAGGGAAGGAAGAATAAGTCTTCTCCAGGGACCAGCCCTCTGATGGATTATCTAATCCCAAGTAAAGAGCCCTAGAACTTTATATACAAGCCATACTAAATAGACTCAATGGATTTTCAATGGATATCTTTATAAGCATATACATATAATATTACACACACACACACACATACACACACACACACACACATATATATATATATATATATATATATATATATATATATATAAAATGTTGCATACATACATAGCAACATTAGTGACTGTAGTAGGAGGTCAGATATTAGGCAGGGAGTAGAAGGACCCTACTGGAGGATGTGGAGAGGGCAAACAGAGGAGGTGAAAACAATGAACACACAGTAAACTCGTGTATAAAATCCCCCCAAAATTAAAAGGTATGATAAAAACATATTGTACAAAAAGAAATTTAAAAAATTACTGCCACAGCAGTGAAACTATAATCTTTCCTACCCCAGTAAAATGAAGAAAGAAAAGAACAAAAAAGGACTTAGGATTTCTCTAATATTACACAGTGCCACCAAATACCCTCTGGTCACAGGTCTCTACCTACTTCATGACCATTGAGTAGAACAATGTTTACTTTCTCTTAACGTGTGGTCTGTTTTTTTTTTCCTAATGTGGTTTTAATCCAGCACAATTTATTTGTTAAAGATAACACCCATTTAATAAAGAATTCCAAGGTACTGAATTTTAATGTTTTATTGTTTTGCAACCTTTATTTCTGTATGAAGAGCTGGAATCAGATAAATCTTTTGAAGTTTTATTTTTGCTCTTTTACTTCTGTGAAGATGTCTGAAGGAGAGAGCACATTATCTGTGTGAGTATAGGCCAGATGTGTGCAGGTCCCCACAGAGCCCAGAAAAGGGTTGAACACCAGCCTAACATGCATGACACCCTGAGTTCAATGCCCATCACCCCGCA
Source organism: Rattus rattus (assembly GCF_011064425.1). NCBI lineage: Eukaryota > Metazoa > Chordata > Mammalia > Rodentia > Muridae > Rattus > Rattus rattus. Next base: position 66,630,490 of record NC_046167.1, on the reverse strand, counting down.
AGTAAAAATTCTTACAGGTTTTCTTGTCTAGCCATAGCAATGCAGGTCTGTTACCCTATGACTTGCCAGACTGAGACAAGAGAATTGCAAGTTCAAAGCCATCTTAGATTACAAAGAAAATGCATGGTTCACCAGGCAACTTAGTTGGAAGCTTGTGTTAAAGTAAAGGAGAAATATAGTTCAGTGGTAGAGTGCATGCCTAGAATGTACAACTCTTGGGTCCAATCCCCATCTCACACACACACACACACACACACACACACACACACACACACACACACACTGAACATGAAAAATGAAGAAAAGAAAGGATAAACAAGAAGACTAAAGTTCGATTTCATGCTGGGAATACACGGGAACACATCTCCACAGTTGAGCGTTCACTTAGCATTTGGGAAGCCCTGGGTTCACTCCTCAATATCAAAAATATTAAACATATATTATACTAGTTGCAGAAAGGTGTTACTCGAATGAAAATCACAATGATGAAGAAGCACAAGAGGCTGAATCCAGTGCAGCAGGAGAAGTAGGCACATTTCTTTCAGCCCAAACGTTACCTTTGAGTTTCTCAGAGCCTGCTGTTATTGTGTTTTTAGAGTGGCGTAATGAATTTACACACCAAAGGGGATGGGTGTGAGGCCTACAGATTTGTAGACTTTTAATTACAGTTCACCTTCCTTCTTTTCTTCTCTTTCCCACTTCCTTCTCCCCCCCCTACCCCCATCGCTCCTTCTCCTTGGATAAGGTTAATTAAATCCACAATATTCCACCTCTCAGTACCACCCAGAAAGTGGGGGTAGGGAATCACTGTTGGAAATCGGATGAAAGGATACTGATTTGAAGAAGATAGATATATACAATTGTATTAACCTTTCCCTTTTGGAAACCATCAGTCATCTGAGAGCCACCGATCATGTTGTAACCATTGTATCAGCTGACCAAAAGCCATGGACCAGTCATTCTCTGAGTCATGGGAGGCCTAACGCCAGGCTAAGCACACACCTTGTCTAATAAATGACATTTGACACTCATGGGCAATTAACTCCAAGGTCACTGTCTTCACTCCCTCTTTGGCAGTATTCTTTCGGATGACGCTGGACCACACAGCTCAACAGGGCTGAATACACTTCCATAGCACAGGTGTTTATGCTTTCACTAAATCTCTGGTTCTGGAATGAACCTATCATCCCTATACAGCCTACCTCTTTAAGGACATGAGAGTGTGCGTCTTAAAATCAATTTCATGTCGAATGTAATCGTCCTGATACAATCCAGGAGTCTAGAGATGATGTAGTCTAGGGAACTTGATGAGGTTTATTTTCTCTGCCAGTTAAAAAATTAAAAGGCAGGGGAAAAAAAAACTCTGTTGTGTGACAGGTTACAGCAGAGAAAATCTCAAATACTGCAAACAGAATCAGCAGTTGAAGAAAGGCATTTATTTATTGGAGAGTGAGTGAGGAAACATGCACATATAATATGCAGCAGACACAAGTAGGAAACATACTTTGCAAAGCAGAGCGGAGACTCAGAAAGACAAAAAGTCAATCTCTTCCTGAGGGATGGGCTTTTAATGCCTCTGCGAGTTTTCCTCCCCTATTTTAGGGTTGGTCAGTTTGAAGACAGATAGGAAGGTTTATTGGTCAGAAACTGTGCTGTGATGTGTCCTAATCTAGTCATGAACTTCTTGAGCTGGTCCATCACTGGGGGTCTGCTGCTGGAAGAAAAAAGCCTACAGGTCCCTTTGTATCAAGTAAGGGTATTGAGGAAGATGGCCATCATGGAACTTTGCCACCTTTATAACCTAGCTGCGGCCCCTCTCCCTATTTGTCTATCTACCAGAGAGTCTGTCTAAATCCTAGTCTTTCACTACAACCCATTATAAATATAATTAAACCAAGTATGGAATGCTACTAATAACCTGACTGAGCAATGTCTTGCCTTCTTGCCTGACTCCTTCAGGCCAGATTCAGCTTCCTGTCTCTCCTGTGTCTAATGTGCCTGTAGGGTCTGAGGGAACCTTACACTCACTTTTCACTTGCAGGGCTTTGCTACTGACACGTCCTCTTGCTGCTGGTCATTCCTTTCAGGATTTCTTCACTGTAGGCTGTCACAAAAGCAGCCCCAACATCAGTGTGAATGTACCCTTGCTGATGAAGTATTCCAAGATATAAGTCCACACACCTATGGACATCTTCTTTTTGACTAAGAGGAAAAACCCAAAATACACAACTGGAAAAAAAAATACAACATCTTCAACAGATGGTGCCATTCAAACTGGATGGCTACAGGTAAAAGACTGCAAATAGATCCATACTTATCACTCTGCATAAAACTCAATTCCATATGTATCAAAGACCTCAACATAAACTAGATACACTAAACCTGATTGAAGAGAAAGTGGGGAAAGTTCTTGCATTCACTGACACAAGAGAAGACATGATACCATTAGAATAGGTACTAAGAATAGTTAATAAACAGGATCTCATGAAACTGAAAAGCTTCTGTATGACAAAGGACACCATCATTCAAGCAAAATGGAAGGTTACAGAATAGAAAAATTTTTACCAACTACCCATTTAATATAACACTTATATTTAAAGTATATAAAGAACTCGAAAAAAAATTGGACATCAGAGAAACAACCCAATTGGGTACATACCTAAATAGAAAATTCCTAAAAGTCTTTTGTAAAGACTTTTACAAATATGTAGGAAACACTTTTAAAAATGTTCAGAATATTTAATCATCAGGGAAATATAAATGAAAACTACTTCAAGATTCAATTTGTTCCAGCCAGTGTGGCCAAAGATCACAAGATCAATAAATAGTAGCATAAGTGCTGGCAGGGATGTAGACCAAGAGGAACACTCATTCATTGCTGGTGGGAGTGAAAACTTGAACAGCCATGGTGAAAATCAGCATGGTGATTCCTCAGGAACCTTGGAATAGATCTCCTTTGAGATCCAGTCAAGATCCAGCTATACCACTTCTGTGTATGTACCCAAAGGACTCTGCTCCCTACTCCAGAGACACTCTATTCATAATAGCCAGAAATTGGAAATTGCCTAGATGTCCATCAATGGAAAAATGGATAAAGAAAACATGATGCATTTACACAATCAAATATTACTCAGCTGTTTACAAAATGAAATTTGCAGGCAAATGGATGGAACTGGGAAAACATATCATCCTGGGTGAGGTAAAGCATACCCACAAAAACTAATTTTAGTATGTATTTGTTGATATGTAGATAATTAGCTGCTAAGACTTCAACAAGCAGAGTACAATCCATATAACCACAGAGATTAAATATAGAGTAAGGGACGAGAGGGGTGGGATAGATCTTTCCAGAAATGGAATGAACAAGTATAGATGAACGAGGTAGGGGCAGCTGAAATGGGAGGATCAAACTGGCAGAGGGAGAGAAGATGGAGGTAAGGGAAGAAACACAGGGAGGGACCCCAACTTGAAGGGTCATTTGGAACCCTAGTACAGTAGAAGCTTCTGTAGATAGACACATATATTTTAAAAATCCAAAATTGAGTCATCAAATAATGGATAAGACAAAGCCCCAACTAGACATCACTCATCACCAAATAAAACCTCCAGATCTGGAAATGGGTTGTGTCTAACTAGGTTGTTAGCCAATGGAAATCTCCGAAGACCCCTAAGCTATTGCCAAGTTTGTCAGTTGCTCTCCACACACTGATGTGTCCTCCACACACTGTATTGCTGGAGATAACACCTACACAATTCGTGGAACATGGGCAAGTGAGGCTGGTGCCTACATAGACCCTTTACCCCTAGTGACTAGTATTCATGACACCGGATGATTCTCTGCATGCCACCGGGGGAGAAATGTAGACGCAAAGCCAGCTGCAGACCCTTTGATCAACAGTGGTGGCCTGCATGCAAGATGCACCAGGGCATTCCTGGCGCAAAGCTTTGGGAGCCACCAACCAGGATCTGATTGGATTTAAAGCCTATGCCATGAGATGGAACCCATCCCCGACATGGGTTGGACCGCCAAGAACCCAAGACTAGATAGGCCAAGAATCTACGGGAAAACCAAATACTACTGTTCTGCTAAAGGAATATGGCAATTAAAGTGACTTCTAATGAATGCTATACCCACCAATTGGTGTCTTGTTCCATCATCATCAGAAAACTACCCTCCTGCAACAAATGGGGAAAAAACTGAGAGAGCTACAAATGGACAGTGTGCAGAGAGTGAGAGACCTTTCAACACTCTGTCCTAAATGAGCAGCCTCCATCAAATCCCTCCCTCAGTCCGAGGGAACCCTGAGGAAGAAGAGGCAGAAAGAGTGGAAGAAACAGAGGGTACAGAGGATACCAAGTAAACAAGGCCTTCTAAAAACAGCAGGACCGATACACATATGAACTTGTGGGGTCTGTGGCAGCACATATAGGGCCTGCATGAGTCTAAGACAGCTGGGGTCCTAGCTCTGAAAGGAGAAGTGGACTCAAGCCCCTATTCCTAACCCAGAAGATATCCCTGATTGATAACTGCTTGCTAAAGAGAAAGCAATTTTCTCCAGTGAAGTCTCACTTTGTATATGAACCACTCTTGAGGACAGGCCCCCATGCCTACCAGTAAGTAGTAAAATGAACTCAATGGCATTTTTGGAGGTTCTGTGTCCCATAATGATCTGTCAGAGGTTTCTTTCCAAATATTCATCCATTCATCCATCTACCATCCATCCATCCATCCATTCATTCCTTTTTAAACTTACAGGTCTTCTGCATATATATATATATATATATATATATATATATATATATATATATATGTTTCTGCCTTTTTTGTCTTCATGGGGTGTCTCTGCACGCAAACATGTATGTATCTGCATCTATATGTGTTTCTTGAAAAACACCTACACGTTTTTCTTTGCCTTCTATTTGCTTTGTCCTACTCCAGTTTGGTTTTATTTTTATTATTTTTATTTCTTATTTTCAGATGCCTGCTAGTTTTCTAATGAGAGAGGAAAAAAATAAAACAATGTGGACTCACAAAGGTTGGAAGATGAGGAGGGTCGGGGAAGAGTTGGGGAAGAGGAAATTTCAATGAAAATATATTGCATGAAAAATTATTTTAATTAAAATTAAAAATTAATGAAGTATTTGTGGGAACACCTATGGCATGACTCTTCTGTAACATCCATGTCCATTGGGTATTTCCATGGTAACAGAAACATTCAATAGAGTAGTCATCCACTGCGGTGGCTACTGAGCACTAGAGCTAGAGTTGAGAGGGGTGATAGGTGGAGTTCAATGGCTTTTCTCCCAGCGAAACCCTCAAGGGGTAAAACCCTCTTGAACCCACTTCTGAAAATATATGTCTAATTGCCCTTCTCGCGTCTAAGAAATGGACCATATACAACTTCCTCTATAAAGCAAATTAGATTGCTGTTCTTTTACTAATCCATCTTCTCAGCGACTGTTCCTAAGAATACAGAGAAAGCCATAAACAGTAAGCTAAATGACATCCCCTTCCCAAGAACACGTGTAATTAAGGACGGATTCAATGTCATTAGTGAGACATTTTCCAGAACCTGAATCTGGGATTGGTATACCCATAACATGTCCTCAGATGACCAGATGACGCTGGAAGCTTCAGGTCAAAAGCTCCAGGAAGGAAAAAAAGTAAGTCTGATTAAGACAATGTAATAATGACTCATGTGACTCAATGTAACAAAGTGTTGACTCCAAGGAATTAAGGGTGTGGCTCAGAGATGGAGTGCCTGCTTAGTGTGTGCAGGGCCCTGGGTTCAATCTAACACTGCAGAGGACTCCTGTGATGTAGCAATGGAGGCTGTCCACAGAAGGGAGACTATAACGAAGAAGGCCATGATGCCTTAGATGTGCCGGTGCGGTATCTGTTCTCCCACTATTTGTAGAGCAGTTCACAAACCATATTTATAGGAAGAGAGATATTCTGGAGGACAAATAACAAGGATAGAAGGTAGTGAAGCAATAGATGTAGTAAAGGTGGCCAGCCACGCGCTTTCCTTCTAGGAAGAACCTATTAAATATATACTGAGCTGGGGGAATTAAGACTGGTGAAGACACATTCCTCTGGTTAGAATTTTATGTGGCACTACCAAGGCTTGGGATATTTATCAATAATTAGGTTCTGCGTCTGATTTATCTTCGCACTGATCACAGAGACCTACAAGTCTTTCGAGCTGCATGTTGTCTCCATAGCAGTTGCTTCAAATGGCCACCCACTTATCAGAGCTTACGCCTCTCATGGACTCATAGTTAGAATAGGAAAAGCCAATATAGTTAGCAACTATTGTCATCTCATTTATATCGAGTGCTAGCTATTTGCTGGGAAATATGTTAAAGGATTAACGTTCATCAAAATCTCTTTCTTGGAATGAACAGGGTTAAGAGTCCTTTCTGCTCTTGTGGAAGACCTGAGCTCATTTCTAGCACTCAAATGGCAGCGTACAACCATCTGTATCTAATTCTGACTCCAGGAGATCCAGTGCCTCTTCTGACCCTTGAGGGCTCATGCGCGCACGCGCGCGCGCACACACACACACACACACACACACACACACACACACACACACACTCTAATTTTAAACAAAAAAACAAACCCACAGTCAAATATTAGTTGATCTCAGGGAAATCTTGTGGAAGAGGAAGAAGCCAAGGGGTACAAGGACAGGATGAGAAAACCCACAGAATCAACTAACCTTGGCTCGTAAGGGCTCACAGAGACTGAACTGGCAATCAGGGAGCCTGCATGCTTCTCCCCTCGGCATTCTTCACGTGCATTATGGTTTTCTAGCTTGGTCTCCTCATGGGATTCCTAACAGTGGGAGTGGGGGCTATCTTTGAACCTTTTGCTTGCTTTTGGGACCCTTTTCCTCCCATTGGGCTACCTTGTCCAGCCTTAATACAAGGGGAAGTGCCCAGTCTTATTGGAGCTTACCGTGACCTATGTGGTTGATCACTGGCAGACTTGTCCTTTTCTGAAGGGAGATGGAGGAGGAGTGGATAGAAGGGTGGAGAGGAGGAAGGGGAAACTAGAGTCGGGATGTAATATATGAGAGAAAAGTAAATAAAAAACAACCTTTCTCAATTATTGTAATAAGCCTTAGTGTGGGGAGTCACCTCATAGCTCACAGATTAGGAATCTAGACAGGAAGGGCTTAGTGTTTAGCAATAAGAAATCAGCTAAGTGCTGAGTGCGACACAGTCGTAAAGCAATGATGTAACCAACTGAGTCAATTTTATGACACACACAGTCAACTGCCAATGGTGTATTACTAGGGTATTGTCTATGGTTTGGCTGTGTGGAGGACAGAGAAATCACAAAGACAATCTCTAAACATTTAGTATTCTTTAGATAATTTCCTCGCTTTGTACGATTTGTGTATTTTTTATGTTTTATGCTCTTTTCTAATTTTTTAACTTACTTTTATTCACTTATTTGTTTTACATCCTACTCACCACCCCTCTCCCAGTCACCCTCTCCCACAATCCTTCCTCCATATCCCCTCCCATTCTCCTCTGAGCAGGTGGGGGCCCCCTGGGTATCCTTCCCACCCTGGTACTTCAAGTCTCTGTGAGGCTAGGCACTTCCTCTCCCACTGAAAATTATTTTAAATTAAGTTATACTACTTGAGAAATTAGAAAACTACAGCAGTATTTTTTTTTTTAAGAACAGTCTAGCTAATTTCCTTCCTATATTTAATTAAGGTACTACTTGCTAAATTTACTTGCTTGTTTTGCAAATACCCATGGCAAGGTCTCCATGGTCTGTCTGTATGTATATATGTCTCCCTCCCCTCCCCCTTCTCTGCTTCCTGGATACCATGAACATTTATTTATAGATACCTATCCTACTACAAGGCTGTACACCATAGGCCCCAAAGCATTGGAACTGACCCATCCATGGATTCCAACCCTGGAAACCATGACTCAAAATAGACCTGTTCTCTTCTAAGTTGTTTGAATCAGGTGTTTCATCACTGTAGCAGAAATCGATTAACATAGTCTGGAATCCTTCTTTCAGCTGGCCCTGATGCTTGCCCCAAACTCATTATGCAGCAAACCCCTCCCCACCAAGCATTTGTCTATATACTGCGCTTACTAAGCTTCTGCCCAGCTCCACCCCTTCCCAGGGTCACTAATGAGTCTTTCTCAGACTCCAGGCACAAGAGCAAATGTCTCTTGATAGAGACCTCTAGCAAATTTTTTCTTTCACAGTTTTTTTTTCAAATTGCATTTTGATATGATGTGCATTCAACGAATGGTTCATTTATATTTTTCTGTCACTTGAATGCAAATGAATCGAACACCGTGTGTCACCAGCACATATAGGAAACTTAAGCAGCACTGTCATGGTCTGAATATGCTTGGCCCAGGGGGTAGCACTATTTGAAGGTGTGGCCTTGTTGGAGTAGGTGTGTCACTGTGGGCTTGAGATCCTACTCCTAGCTGCCTGGAAGTCAGTCTTCCACTAGCAGCCTTCAAATGAAGATGTAGAACTCTCAGCTTCTCCTGCACCATGCCTGCCTGGACACTGCCATGCTCCTGCCTTGATGATAATGGACTGAACCTCTGAACCTGTAAGCCAGCCCCAATGAAATGTTGTCCTTATAAGAGTTGTCTTGGCCATGGTGTCTGTTCACAGCAGTCAAACCCTAACTAAGACAAGCACTTTCCACGGAAAGCTTGCGGTAGGAATTTGCAAAGTAATTAAGCAAATTGACCAAGCAGTACTTCAATTAAATGTGAGAAGAAAATTATCTCGACTGTTCTTTAAAAGCTGTTGTGTTTTCCTAATACTCAAGTCTACATCAGGTGTCTTCCGCTATCACTTTCCACATGGTTTTCTGAGACAGAGTCACTTACTATTTCAGCTAGACTGGGAGCTTTGGTGCTAGACTTACATATGTCACTATACCCAGCTTTTATGTCAGTCGTAGGGACCCAAGCTCGGATGCTATATGCTTGTACAACAACCATTTTACCCACTGAGACATCACTCCAGAACCATGATAATTTCTACTTTAAAAATTAACCATAACTCCAGACATTGCACGAATAATGGGTTATGAAACAAACTGAGGGACTTCAGCCAATAGGAAGGAAGGCTGATCCTGCCATTTGGAGTAAGCACGGTGAGGGCTCAGAGGTGAGAAGGACAGAAGAAAAGAAGTGAATGAATTAAATAACATTTTCAAGGTACGGTATTAGGGACCCGGTAGCATCTGGAATGTGGTACATTAGAAAACAGTGGAGAAAGTGAGGAGGAAATGGACTTGTTCTGTCAAATAGACAGTGCTATAATTCCCCAGATCAGGGAGTTTAAGAGGGATTAGACCAGAGAAGTGAGATTGAAAGAAGGGATTCCAGTTCAGGCATGCTAAACTAGAGATACTCATAGGCGCGCATCCAAAACCTTCAGAATAGACACACCTGCTTTCTAGGCTGTGTGCCTGTGTGGAAAATTATAAAAGTGCAGAATTGTAATGCTTTATAAACATGCTTCTGGACCAAGCTCTTAGCCTTAGAGAAAAAGGAAGTAAAGCCAGAGAGATTAAATGACTTGCTCACATGTGGAGTGATCTTCTAGAAGGTTATTTCGAGGAAATAACCTTTCTGGAGAAGGATAAAAGACGGTTCTATCACACCATCACAAGATGTGTTAGATGAACATTTATCCCCTTGAGCTACTGAACTTCCTTGCTGGTTGTCTGAATCAATGAGAAAAAAAAATTCTCTTTTCCTGTTGTATAATTAGACAGATCATCCTCACGTCCTCCTTCACCACCACCAATCCTAATCATCTTGAACATAGGCATATACCAGGGCTCTGACAATCAGGACTCAAAGTGAGATCAAACTAACGGGGTCAGGGATGTATCACATAACTAACACTAGCTAGTCTGACATTAGCAATTAGTATGTGACTGTGCAGTACCATTAAGAGCTCAAAATGGCCACTTTTCTGTGGTCTGAGCCCAGCTGTATTCCATCACCGGTGGTGTCTATCCATTGTCTGTACATATTTGGTGGGGAACCCATTGGTTTTATTCCTGTTGATTATTATCAAGGGGGAGAGCAAGGGGCCTTTCCCTGGATCCTTGAAGAAATAAGGTAACTTCCAAAAGGGCTGGATGGATCTTCCAGATGTTGTCGACATTTTTGTCTTTTTACTCAACTTTTAAACATGAAGGTAAGTAATAGCACCCAAAAGACTCAAACATGTTTCAAAGCCACCATCTCTATCTCCTTTGAGAAGGGACATACTAACCAAACGGATCCTCTGGACTCTCAGCTACTTGTGAGTAGCAGATCCTACCTGCTGGGGCAGCATATGGAATTTAGGTTACCAGAGCCATTTATGTGACTTGCCTGTCCTGAGTTTGTGGCTCCTTTTAGCTTCCTACATTGGCTGCCCTGTGGACACATAATTCTATCTCACTCATTGTCAACACCCCAAACACCTCATCATCCCTCATGGTGTGATCAAGCATCCTATGTATGAAGCGTGCTCTAATTTCCACGAACGAAGGTGGCCATCGCACCCACTGAGTCACGGCTTCACCAACTCTTACCTTCTACCTCTACTTTCTCATGATTTCCTTTTAAGTTTCATATCTCTTTCTATCTGTAGCTTCACATAAGGATGGCCCACTGTGGTGTGTGTGTGTGTGTGTGTGTGTGTGTGTGTGTGTGTGTGTGTACGCACGCGCGCGCACACACGCATGTGTATGCCCATGCATGTGCGTGTGCAGGCTTTCATTCCAAAGTCACAAACACCAACAAATGAAAAACTGTGAAGTTAGTGAGTCTCTCATCTCTTACTTTCTTCATAAAATATCAGTAACAGCTTTTACCCATCTCACCAGAGTGTCTTAAGAGTTGATTTATATTTACAAACTACTCAGACGTCCTTGGATTTGAGATACTGTGAGAATAAGAACATTATTGTTATTATTATCATCAACTTGAGGCAGATAAACCTCACGGAGAGTACTCTGAACTGGGATTGCTTGGTATTTACAATAATATAGGCTTTTCTGGGAATGTTTCCCCTCCAGAAATATACATCATGCAATGCCTTTTCTTTCCCTGGAAAGTGGATTTTAGAGTCAGGTCAGACCTCTGCGCTAGTTAGATTTTGCTTTGACTGCCTTGTAGCAGCATTTTACACACATACTCCGAAAGCTTTTGCATACCCCGAAGATGTTTATGTGCCTTGGACAGAAAGGAAAACCAATTTTCTATTTTTGTGGAACAACTGCATGAAATGCCTTTGTTTTACACTAAATCACCAAGGCCATGCTTTCTGAATAATTAAGGGTAGAAATAAGAATTCATCATAATTTCTTTCAACCACAGCGCGTTCTGTAGAGAAATGCCCTGTGGTCTCCTTGCCTCTCCAACCACCCTTCTGACTGACCTAGCTCTGAGTCACATGGAGGTGCTCTCACTGCTCCTCCCTTTCACTGGATGTTTTCTGAGCTTGGCTACTGATCCTCACTCCATGCCACAGCTGAGAGTCTTCCTCAACAAATCTACTTGCCCTCTCTGGAAAGTTCCTGGCTCTCTTGAGCATTCATTTTCCTAAACCGATGTGAGTCACAAAGTAGTTCCCCTGACTTGGCCAAATATCCCTTGGGTCTCCACATTCGGGTCTGTGTACACAATTCCACCAGAAACTTATGCGTTTGGTATTTTAATCAACTCTTTCTAGTAAAGGTATGACTCCAAATCCAGATACATGGGCCCAAAACAGATGCCCTTCTGTACTCACAGCAACTGGTTCTGGGACTCCTTGCAGATACAAAATTCTAAGGATGATCAAGCCCCTTACATTTTAAGGTACGATATTGGAATCAAAACTGTACATATTCCTGTAACCCCTGAACAACTGACAGTACCAAATGCAATGCCTATGTGTGTGTGTAGTTGTTATATCATATTGTTTAGGAAATCAGAACGAGAACAAATCTGTACGAGCTCAACGGTGACGTGATATGTTTGAACATCTTTGAGTCATATTGCATGAGCCCATGTTTCTGGAACTTGTGAGTACAGACAGCCAATTTAAAGTGTCTGCTATATAATGGTCACTAGATAACCAGGGTGTAAAAAGAGTATTAAATGCCAGGTTAAGAGTCTGCAGCAGATTATCATGACCTCTTTGCAGGCATCTTATACATCTTATATCTTTGATATAAGAACGGACAATGTGAAAAAGTCATAAATTTAGGGTTTAGTGTTGGGAGGCAGTTTTTCACATTGGCTGTCTTTAATTTTCTCCCCTAGACTCCTAGTAGCCTAGGTATTAATGTCTTCTTTAAAAAATTAAGCCATTATCTAAATATTAGGGGAACCAGTATATAAAATATCAACCCCAAATGTTATCGGTGTGTAGGTATGGGTGTGCGTATGTGGGTTCCTGTGTGTGCATGCATCTGAGCATGCATTTGTGTGTGTGCATATGTGTCTGTGTCTGTGTGTGTGTGTATGCATGTGTATACGCGTGTGCGTGTGCATGTGTGTGCTCTCAGATGCCATGGCATTCATGTGGAGGTCGGATAACAGTTTGGTGGAGTCAGTCCTCTCCTTCTACCACATGGGTCTCAGGGATGGAACTCGGTCTATCAGGCCGGGCTGCAAATGTCTTTGCCTGCTGGGTTATCTTTTCAGACCTAACGCAGTATTGTTCTCAGCTAGAGTCTCTGAGAGCCCTTTTCATAGTCCATTAGCAACCAGTGCAAATAGACAATAATTTTGCGCAATTTTTTGAAAGCAGAATAATTTTATTGACTGGACATCTCAGAAAAAAAAACGTGGAGGAGTTATCTTGTTGTTCTGTTTTGTTTTGTTTTGTTTTATAATTTTGCTGTGATGCACATGATAGTCAACTGTTCTACTGACCTCTTGTTGTTTTTGTTTTAAGACAAAATCTCACCACATTGCCCAAGCTGGCCTTGAACTTTTATTCTCCTCCCTCTGTCTTCTGAGAAGCTGGGATCCTAAGTCTATACCACCAGGCCTGGCTACAAAAAATGTAGTTTTGTTATAGTGATGCTTAGGAAAAAATCAGTGAGATCAATTTTCTTTCATTTGACAAAGAAACTGATGTTCAGAGAGATCTCATGCAAAGCCAAGGTCTCCCTGCGTCGGCACCTGGGTAATTCTTGCTTGTCATTATTTTTACCAAATGGCAATGACGAAGTTCTCAAACCATTGGGAGGCCATGTGTTTGTGTTAGAGAGGTAAGAAGAATTTAAGGAGATCCATGGCTTCGTGGGATGAGACATAAGCAACAAGTACAACAGGACACATGTCAGACCCTCATGTGACCTTCAGAACCGCAAAATAATATCCACTCTCACCACAATCCTTCTAGGTTATGAGACACAGACCAGCGCTGACATTTTTGCATAGGACTCCAAAAATAACCTCCTGCTGAGGCAGAGGCTCTGGGGAAAAGAAAGGACATTTGCAAACTGTGCTAAATTTCAAGTGAAAATTCCATAAAGGGCAAGGCATAGACTTGGTACACCTTGAAGCTGCTGAGTATTAAGGAGGTATTATGGAGAAAGGCTTGCAGGACAGGTGTTTTAGTCACTGTTCTCTTGCTCTGAAGAGACACCGTGACCACAGCAACTCTTAGAGAAGAAAACCTTAAACTGGGGCTGGCTTACGGTTTCAGAGACTTAGTCCACTACCATCATGGTCATCGTTATGGCACCCAGGCAGACCATAGTGCTAGAGAAGTAGATGAGAGTTCTACATCCAGATCCGCAGGCACCAGGAAGAGAGACACTAGGCCTGGCCTGGCTTGGGCTTTTGAAACCTCAAAATCCCACCCCCAGTGACACACTTCCTCCAACAAGACCATGCCTCCTCCAATAAGGCCACACCTCCTAATCCTTCTCAAGCAGTGCCACTCCACTCCCTTAGTGATGTCTAAGCATTCAAATATGTGAGCCTATGGGGGTCATTCTTATGAAACTACCAAAAGGGGTCTATAGTTACATGATAAACGTTTTACACAACCATCCCAAACTTCCTGAACCCTGTTTCTCACTGATGGGAAGTCTTGATCAGTAATGGGATAAAGACTCTGTGCAGAGTGGCAAGTTGTGAATACATCAAAATGTAATGTGCTTTTAGCTTGATATTTTTTTTCCCAGTGTTGCCAGTAAACCCACTTAGATTTCCTCTCCTTCTTGTAGTCAGCCTGGACCAGCTTAGAATCTTTAGAATACCATCACTGCTTCCTGCACCAGCTGTTAGCTTTCTTCCTTGGGTATGATTCAGAAGGAGGCAGAGGGCAGAGTCCAGGTGAAACTAATTTAGGTATTAGCTAGAGGGAACTACTTGTGGATCAATTTTACTCTGACAGATAAATTTGCCTTTGAGATCCAATTATATATAATATCAAGACTAGCATGAATCACCTATCAGGCTTAGAAACAGCTGCTAATTAAAGCACAGAGATACTAGAACATTCTGATAACACAGTGAAATGGCATTTTTTTTCAGAATTTGAAATGAAGAAAGATTATTATTTATTTCTGAGAGATAATTTCCTCCAGTCGTATTTCTAGAAAATTAGTTTTGGGTTCAATGAGCCACAGGGAAATCCATTTTAACAGTTTTTGTTTTTCGACTCTTTTTTTTTTTTAAATCCCCAACCTTCCAATACAGTGTTAAAAAGTGTAATATTCTAACCAAGGGCTCACAAAAGTATCATCTGCCAAAACCAGAGTGTGTATGGGAGCTGAAATTAAAGATCCTGGAATTACTGCCTGGCTCAAACCCCAGCTGCTCCGTTTGTTTGGGGGTGAGTTACCTAAATGATCTCCGTTTTCCGTTTAAAAAAAAAAAAAAAACTGAAGTGAAAATAAGATGCAAATTATGTCTTGTGACAAAGACTCGGTGAATTAATAATACCTGGTAAAACACTGATTAGTTTGAATAGATTGTACAAGGTGACACACCAAAAGCACACATTCGGCTTCTGGTTCTTCCACCCTCCACCCCATCCCTGCCAGCCTCTTCACCCCTACTTAGCTACTAGGAAATATTTTCTTTTTATTTGCAATATTATATGCTGTCTTCTGACTCATTCGGTTCCTTATTCTTTGGTGTGTGTGTAGGAGGGGGAGGAAGAGGATGAGGAGGATGAGGAGAAGGAAGAAGACGAGGAGGAGGGGGAGGAGGGAGAGGAGGGGGAGGAGGAGGAGCTAGAAAAGAACCCATTTCTCAGGCACACTCTACTAGGTTTTGTTCACGTTTTTCCCCCTTGGATCTCTTATTAGAACTCACAAAGGAGGTATGAGAGCCCCGGGATTTGCCTGTCTTTGCCTCCCCAGCTCTGGGATTAAACTGTGCATCATCATGTCCGACATCAAACTCGTGTCCTAGAGCGCAGCGTCCATTAATCCGCCTCACAGTTCCTCCTCACTGTTTGTCTAGTTGGACTTTTCAGATCACAACATTTTATGGCATGCATAGTAGACAGTAAGAGATTTCTTAAGAAATCAAGATCTAGAAGGATGAGCGCTCATCTACACTGGATAATATGGATTTACTCCTTCCCCCCAGACATATGACTCAGTGGTACTGTTTGTTCATACGTTGAACAGACTGGCATCGGGGCTTTTTCAGGTGCTGCCACTAATACAGACACCAGGATATCTCTCTCTCTCTCTCTCTCTCTCTCTCTCTCTCTCTCTCTCACACACACACACACACACACACACAGACACACACACACAGACACACACAAATCATGCTAACTTTCTTGATAATCTATGGTTTGTCATCCATATGTGACTTTCTTTGTCTTTCCCTTTGAGATTCCATAAAGGGAACCCTGGCTCTTCAGAAGTGATGTCTGTGCCTCTCTATTTCCTTGCAGAAATGAAATTAACACATTTGCTGCCCTGGCTTCCATGAACACAGGGATGCAGGGCGTTTGTTGCCCGTCGTTTTAGACCAAAATCTTTAAACAAGTGGGAAACATGAGGAAATGAGATTCCTGGTTTACTTAATTCATAGGCACAGGGTTCTAGGTAGGTCACTTACATGAGTGTGTGGTCATTCTGAGGTACAAAGGAAAACAAAGGGATAATAAAAACATCTCGCTTCTAGGAGACCATGAGGAGTCATTGTTGATGATGCTCTAGTGGTGAGTTTGAGTCAGATCACATAGGCATGGGGCTTTAGGAAGAATTGTATAAAACCATGAAGAGTATTAAGGTTCTCTGTCCTCACTGTCATGAAACCATCATTTGATCAAGGCTTTAGACTAAAAGCCTGTATCCCTAGCAAGTTAGGTTCAATCACCCATCCCAGCATACTAGTTAAGAGGCAAGCAGTGGTATAAACCAAGGAGAGAGGATTTATTCAGTGGGGCCATATCTCAAAGAGGAATTAATAAAGATACCCTCCCCTCGGTCTAATCTAATTACTGACATGACGTTAGGCACAGATTAAGATCAAGAGATACTATTTTTAAGAAGTCCCGGTCAAGGTGTGGTCCTGGTCACCACTGTCTCACCTCTAGTCCATCCTGCAAGGTTGTCCCGTAACTCCTGAGATTGTGAATCTGTTCATTGCTGATGGTTCCTCCTTCTCCTCTTGGATAATTGTCCCTATCTGAGAGTATGGTCTGTCGTAGGTTTTGGTCTTCCTGGAATTCAAGATGACTAAGAGAAGAGGTCAATGAGCAGAACTTTCCTCTGTCTTCTGCCACACGAAGATTCCCGCATGGGGGCAGAGATGCCAGGCTTTAGCCTGGTTCAGATATCGTCTGAGCCCGCCTGAAACGCCATGCATTTTAACAGAGGAAGCATCTAAATGTTTGCTGCAGCCATCGTTGTTCAGCTGAGATGTACCCTCAATCAGCAGTCCCCACTTTAGCTCCAGTGTTAGAGCTCCTTTACGTGCATTGAGGTGAAGTATTTTATTCAGGTGGGAAAACGTCACTAAATAAGGAACAAAACTGAGGGACTGGTCCTTAGAGTGCTTTCCATTACTAGCAATAAATCTTACACAAAGCCTCAGGTTGTGACAAAATATGCTTCTTCAATGTTGGGGACAAGGGTTTGAAAGATGCTCTTATTACATAATCTTGATAGATTTTTTTAAATTTCTTATGCTTTTTTTTTTAACACATCTGTGTGCACATTTGTACGGCTACATGTCAAGATGTGTGTGTGAAGGTCGGAGTCCAACTTGACAGGAGTTCAGTCTCTCCTTCCAAGGTGTGGGTACCGGACTCAAACTCAGAACCTTAGGCTTAACAGCAGGTACCATTACCCGAACAACACTCACACTGGCCACCGGTGGGAGGTTTTGAGTCTCCTCAAAGAAACGCATTATCGAAAGTTTTGCTGCTGAGTTTCATGGAACCTCTTAAGAAACCACGTTCAGATGATCTCCAGGAACTAATAGGAGAAAATGCCCTTTTGCTTGTTTGTCTTTATTTCAGTCTGTTAGTTCTATTTGTGTGCTGACATTCTGGTGGATGCGTTAAGCTCGTGAGTCTGGTGACTGACTTATCCACAGTAATGGTCCTGATGCAGGCCCTGTCGAACCTCATACCTTCCCCTGGTCATCCTGCAGATGACGTTGTACGTTTCACCTAGGATCTGGAAGAAGTAGACGCTGTTCTGCTGTCCGGCAGACAAATAGGCCCGACACGTCAGGTACACGGATGCAGCAGGAGCCCCACCAAAACGCAAGTGGGAATCATGCGGAAGGTCCAACTCAGGAGTGCTCATTTGAAACTAGCAGGAGATTTCTCTGGAGAGGAAAACTTCTGAGTGAACCCAGCACTGGAGCTCAGGCAGGAGAGTTTACCAAGAGGTAGCGACGGAGATGAAGGCAGACAGAGATGAGACAGAGGCAGAGGCAAGGCAAAGAGAGATAGACAGACACAAAAACAGCAGAGACGGAAACAAGAAGCATAGATAAACAGTTGAGTGTCAGATAGCCTAGTTAATTTGATACTTGCTTGCTAGGACATTTGCCTTTTCTGCACACTGCCTTGTTTCCTCCATCCCAAACCTGTTTTAATCATGCACTGCCTCACCACTCAGGAGGAAAGGGGACCACAAGATCAAAACAGAGGGGCACTAGTTGGGAAGACGAGATTCAAGGGCCAGGGGGAGGGCAAGAGAAGGCCATGACAGTGAATGTGATCAAAATACAGATTGTGCAATAAATCTAACGTAGAGCCAAGTTCATGGTGAATGCTATAACAAATTGGGGGATGGGGGTAGGGTGGCTGATGCATTTGGGCAACATGATTTTCCCTCTGGAAACAGGTCATATTTGGTCACAGGCTCTAATGCCCAACCTCTCCCTCAGCCAAGAAGCACGAACCCACAGAGCAGGCCTCTCTGGAGACCTGGACAGGAGAGGTTTGTTCCTAGTGTCCTCAGATGCCCACTGTATTCCCTGAGCACCGATTACAAGTAGCACGTTAAAATGGCTGAAAAGCAAAGACTCCTCAGAACAAGTTTCAATCTACAACAATGAATTTCAGAAAACACATAAATTCCCATCTGCTCCACAAAGCTTCCCAATAAAAATGACCACTGCGGACATGGACATCGTGTTGGTGTAGATGGCTCTCCCATGCTCTCCTATCCTCCGGTCTGCCTCACATTCAAGGCCCTGCATGGTAAGGTGTTTTATTGTGTTTTCTGCATGGTGCTCTACCTATGATAAATGACTAAGGCGAGAGGGAGTGGCCAAAAGAATAGAAAACCACCCCCTTCAACAGATTTGCAGAGGGCAAATTTTCTCTGCCCTATCTAGCTAGGCGCTCACTACACTTCTGCCTTTATAGCTACAGAGAAATGATCTCTAGGTGCACACCCCAGGACATGGAAAAATAACTTCCTTTGAACTTCTTCCTACTCCGTAAATGTTCTTTTGTTGCAACCATCTGCTCTCCTCCTAAGGCGGAAGTGTAACATGGAAAGAAGGAATTGTCATCTGCTAGGGCAGTGTTGACAGAGACTGGTTTTCCCTGAGAAGAAGACGGGAATTCAAGGCTACCTGTCAAGTTCCCAGTTGTTGCTAACTTCACATAAATCACTCCACTCACGGCCTTCCCTAAATGTTTCTCCTCCCCAGTATGAAATCACAACTATCGTTGATGATTAAATGGGATTAGTTGTGTGAGCATTCAACATATTGTACGGGAGCACCACAGGAAATGGTATTATTCTCTCGAGAGAAGGTTTAGCTGGTTTCTCCCTAGCGCATGCGCATGGAGAACACGGGCTGCCTTGCAATACACGGTGAGGGGCAAGTACAGGGAAGAGAGTTCTTTCCAATTCAGACAAGGCAGTGTTAACGCATCCCTATGCGTCGATTGAAGGGAGGGGATAAGAACACGTGATGGGGAGATGAAGGAAAATGAGGTAGAGAGAACAGAGGAGTTGAGGGCAGGGAAGAGAGGGAAAAGGAAGAGGCGGGGCCAGGCGGGGTGGGGCGGGGCAGGGTGGAGCAGGAATTAAAAACTAGTTAAACAGCTCTGTATGGTGATCTGCATCTGTTGCCTGGAACTGGGGGTGTTAAGGCAGGAGAACTGTATGTTCAAGTACAGTCTGGGCTACATAGTGAGATCCTATCTCAAAATAAAACAACAGAACTCCACGGACCGATATTAAAGCAGGCCGAGGGACGGAAAGAAACCAGGAGGGCATGATGCCTCGGTTCGCCTGAGTTAATTTGGTCCATTAAATCTCAAAACTCTTGAGACACTCTATTTTTACGCGGAAAACAGGATTGCGGTATAACACCTATGTACACTCATTATTCTATGCATGGGTATTTTTGCTAAAAAAAATAAATAAAATAAAATAAAGGGGTGGAAAGGGAGCAGGGGAGGGGCAGATCTGGGAAGAGGTAAAAGTAAGGTGAAAATGATCAAAACTCAGTGTACATTCTTAACCTTGGAACAAAACATTTTATCTTCCTCAAAACGGACTCTACTCCAGGGGAGTCGTCTTCTGTGGAAAGCACTATTTATTCCTTCCTCCCCTGCGTAAAGGTCCCGACCACTCAGAACGGCGGCCCCTCCCTCAGCCAACCTGCCTTGTGAACCACTGATGTCTCTAGAGTAAAGAAAACAATTTGCCCTGGGGGGTTAGCAAAAGTCCCAGCCACCATAGAATGAGGAAAAACAAACAAACAAACAAACAAACAAACAAATGGCTTTGCTAACTTTTCACAAAGCACTCTATAAGAATACTTTGGCTCCTCAATACTATTCTATGCCATTTCTACTTTTATATACAGCATTAAAAAAAAAAGGAGGAGGAGAATGAATTCCTATCAGCTTACTAGAGCGGTGTTTTGTTTGTCTAAGGTGAAGCCTAGCTATCAGAAGAGGAAACGCAAACCCCCTACTTCTGCAGAACACCGTTGGCACATCGCAAATGATAACACAGCCTCCTGGACCTCCTAACTTGTAACCCAGCACTCTCTTGAACCTGGTTAAAAAAAAAAAAAAAAAAAAAAAAAAAAAAAAAAAAAAAAAAAAAGCACCAGGTTTTAAGCAGTTGCCTCAAGGTATGAATCACTCTTAGAAATACCTCGGGCATCATAGATTTTTATATATCACATTTACATATTTTAAATAGAATTACTATATTTCTGCACAATAACTATCAGGCACAAGGAATGACTGCCAACGTTTTAAACGAATTATAGAAAACATTAGAATTAGAGAACCAGATATTCTCAGTGGGCAACGTGCTTGCTGTGGAAGCATGAGGACCTGTCATGAGATCCCCAACACATGGCAACATACATCTGTTAACCCAGCTCGAGAGGTGGAGATAGGAGGATCCCAGTGGCTTATCCAGCAAATGCAACCAAATCAGTGAGCTCTTGGCTCAGTGAGAGTATGAAGTAGAGAGAGACAGAGGAAGATGCTTGAAGTCACCTCATGTCTCCATGTTCACATGCCTGAGCACATGCCCCTGCTTTGTGTCTACACACACATAAACATATAACACACACATGCATATGCATGCACACACACATGCACACACACACACACACACACACACACATACACACACACATGCTACACACAGGTAGAAGAACCAAAAGCTATCCACAGTCTCTCAATATCCTTGACTTTCATAGAAGAAAGGAACGTCAGAATTCTAGAATCATCTCCTAGAAGAACTTCCGCTATCCCTGTGTCCTCCCAAGAAGAGAATTATACTCTCATTTCCCCTTGCTGTTCACATCCTCGACCATAATTGAAAATCAATATCAAAGGTGCCAGTACCTCACACTCAGACTTGAAATTAGATTTGAACAGGAAAGGAAAAAAAAAAAAGGAAGAAGAAGAAGAAGAAGAAGCTGCAGGGTTGAACTCTTTCAAATGACAGGGAATCATGGGAACCAAATAATTAAAATTTTCTTAAGAAGTGAAATGCTGTGTTATAGTTGGTCCTGCATATTTCAAGTTGGAGGAAAATTAAATTAGCTACCCCCGGCCAAACGAAGTGGTAGCACTAATATGCAGATATTTCCGTGAGTCACTTGAGATCTTATTAGGCTTGAGATAGATTACATTCTTGCTATAACTAGCCATTGTGTATCAAATGATTTTAACATTAATTTTGGATAAGATTTGATTCTATGATTATACTCTAAGTCTCTCAGGTAATTTAAAACTATACCAATAGTAAAACTTGCATGTGTATTTCAAAAAATGTATAGTTCTGTTATCCATTCATTTGGGGGACAGGATCTCCGATAGCCTAGGCTGGTAACAAACTTGCTATGTAGCCCAGTCATGCAGCCAAAGCTGACCTTGAATTTCTAATCCTCTTGACTCTGCTCTCTGAATGCTGAGATTACAGTTATGCACCATCATGTCCATATACTGTGCTGGGTTCAAACCCAGGGTCCCGTGCACGACAGGAAAGCATTCTACCCAGGAAGCCACATACCCAGCCTTCAAAGAGTAATGAATAAGAGACTAATACATTCCTACCACATATTGAAACTCTGACTAGATTCCTTTCTTTTTAATAAAAATAGTCATGTCTGTGTTTTTCAATAAAACATCAAACAAAGCCACACATCAGTTAGCAAGTGGCTCTGCTTATAAAATGGAGTGAAATGTCTTGGTTGAGGCTGATAACCACCTCCCATTTTATAGCAGATCTACCCAAAGTGATTAAAGCAACATCATTGTGTATTAACGTTTCTGTCATCATAGCATAAACACAGACAACTGAAATGGTACCAGAGGCAGAAGTACCCAGGGGCAACCGGGAGAAATGGCTTTCCTGGGAAGGGACTCGGTTAACCACACAAGTGTGACTTTACATAAATAGCTCCTCCCACCTGTTTTAAGTGACGGCATCACAGTCCAGGTAATATTGCTGAAGTCCCAGATCTCACTCAGCACCATGTAATGGGCAAGGCATCCTGGTAGTTGTGTAGAAAGGATGAGGCAGGGATCCATTGATTAGAACATTGCTGACAGGGCAGAGATGAATTTACAAAAAAAGCCATCCTTCTGAAATTAGGACCAATCTAGAATCCCAGAATCACTAAGGAATTTTACAGATCTCTAGTCAAACACCTCACATAGAAAAGAAGGAAACCTCCAGATAGGGGGTCACACTCCTGCAATCCCATCCTGTGGGAGATAGGAGGAGGGTTACCATTTCTAGGAAGTCTGGGCCACACTGAAGGACGGTTTCAAAATAACAAAGGACAACAACCACCAAACCCATTAAAACCAAGTCTCAGGGATAAACTGGCTCACTGGAGGTCTCAGGGCATCCCTTCCGATGCAAGGGAGAAATCAGGTTCCATTTGCCCGCACATAGCTCTGAGGTCTTTCTACTAGATGGCAAACTCTTCCTATGAAGGTCTGCATGGATGACCTACTTTCTAAGGTTAAGCAGAAGGAGCTGACAAGGTTCAGCGTCTGTTGAATGTATCAGGAATCCTAGAGCTTGTTGATTGCTTTCCCTAGACATACCAACAACATACTCATATTCAGACTTTGCTCTCTGGGCCTGAGCACACGGGTGGATGTTTGCCCAACCAGAGAGAATTTCCTCAGCTGCAAATAAATATGTTGGAAGAACATTCAAAAGAAAACAAAAACAAAAACAAAAAAAAAAAAACCCTTCCATTTCATGGCAGTCTAGAGACCTTTCTCAACCGAGAGGTCCTTTGTCTTGGTTTCTTTCCCAGTTGCTATGATGAATATTTTGATAAAAGAAAAATAAGGGAGAAAGAGATCATTCTGCTCAAGGTTCAAGGTTCAGGAGCTGGAAACAACTGATCGCATCACATCCGTGTTTGGGAAGCAGAGAGCAGTGAACTCGTACTGCTGCTCAGCTCCCTCTCGCCTCCTTTATTGCTCAGGATCCTCAAAGGGAATGGTGCCACCCACAGTGGGCAGGTCTCCTATCTCAATTACCCTAATCAGTTAGCCCCACAGCTGTTTCCTAGGTGACTCTAGATCCTGCCACAGTGACCTTGATCACACCACTCCATGCAGTGGGAAGAATGTCCTGTTTGACATACAGGGAGAGTGTAATTCTTCTTTTGGGACTCCAAGGGTAGAAATATATGCTAAAAAAGCCATTTCCTTCAAAAATCCTTGGGAATCATGGTAAGCCCTATAGAATAAACTTAAAAATAACCACAGAGATTCCCTGTTTCAATTTACATCCAGAAGAAGGAAACTTCACATTCTCGTTTTCCTGTAGCATCAAAACATTGGCATGAATGTAATTTTTAAGCCTTGAAGTTTATCGTTGGTTTCATATCTTACGGGATGTTGCAGATCATATTCAGGGCCTCATGCATGCTAGTGGGCCCCCTGTGCCTCAGCCAGACCTCAGCTCCTACTGCGGGCTGTTTTACACTAAAGGGAGCTGAGCCTCAGTGAGAGGGAAGCTCATTCTGTATGCATATCTCCAGAGAAAGGTGTTACTGATCCTTTCTTAAAAAATGTGTAGGATAGAAAGCAAGTGACATTGACAGGAGCACCCGTGACTGCCTTAGCCCAACAGTTCCCATGTCTACACACATCGAGAAGAATCATGAGGCCTGGCCCTAAAGATATGTGCACAAGATAATGCATGGTTCAAGTTGAAACACACCTCACCCTCAAACTGTGTCGAGATTATACCCAGGCTCCTTTTGGTTTTCTTGTCAGGCTTCTCCTCTACTCAAAATGAGAGCAATTTTCCATCCTCTAAGCACTCACCCAGTGAGTGTTCTATTTCCTCATTTTTACCTTTTCTGATGTTTATTGCAACCCCCTGCCTCAATCTCGTGACTTTTCTCTCCTTCCCAAGGAAGCTTCCTTTATTTCACTAATTAACACGATGACATTGGTGCCTCGATTTCCCCCACTAGCCTAGGATGTCTGCTGCTTGTTGCTTTCTGGTATTGTTTTTTAATTGCCTTCTTTCCTATAGGCAGCTGCGTGTCAGTCTCTCTGTTCACTTCTCTGCTGTGTGAGTCTCAACATGATTAAGGTTGTAGATGAAAATGTGAATATTCAAGATCCACACAGAGGAAGGAACACTTTTAAGCCAATACATGCAGTGCTCACTTTCATAACCCAGAGGTGGCAATGCAACCTTTCCTTATTCTAAAACAATAGCTTTGCTGGGAATGGTGGAATACACCTGAATTCCAGGACTCAGGAAGAAGGCAGGAGAATTACCAGAAGTTTGAGGCCATCCTCATCTATGTAGTATGTTTCAAGCCAGCCAGGAATATGTCGTAGAAAGCAAGGAAGAAAGCAAGAAGAGAAGGGGGGGACGAATGGAAGGAAGAAAGAAGAGGAGAGAGGAACAAGGAAGGAAGAGAGGGAGGAAGAAAGGGGAGGAAGGATGGAGAGGAAATTAATAAGATAGAAAAGATAAAATACAGATCCCTATCCTGACCCAAGAAAAACAAAATGGGACAACGATTACTTAATCATCTTGGTTGACAGAGCATTCCAAGATCCCAATAACCAGGAATTTGAGGAGTGAGGCATAGCTGGGAAGAATCCATTTTTCTCTCCACTGGTAGGATGCTGGCTCCCTGGGGAATTGGAGAAGCAAGTCCCCAAACGGCTTGTTTTGTTTTGTTTTGCTTCCTTTGTACGTGGGCTGATTGTCTTAAGCTGCCAAAGTGGGAAATAAGTGGCATTAAAGATGTTTTCCTCACAAGAAGCAAATTAACTCTTTTGCCCTAATATTCACCAGAGACTTGCTGAAATTCTGAAAACAACAGTTTTCTTCTTTCGGACAGCATCTAATTCCAATTTCTTTCTGCTCTTTGAAGTTGCTAATGTCTGTGGCAGTATGCAATATCACGCCAGCTTTAATTCAGGTGAAGCTAAAATTAGAGGTAGACTTGCTGGCTAAGTGGTCTCATATCACACTGAAGCTCAAAGTAGACATTTCTGCTCAGTTTTAGAGGGGGGAGGGTACTGGCAAATTTGCATTCACAAAACCCTCATCAGTATGCAAGGGCAGCTGTGTGGTTACCCACCTTGCCCAGCACCAAGCCAGTGTCTTCCTGAGTGAAGGTTATTCGAATCCTGCACTAAGAGGACAACTGAAAATTGATAACGCATCATCAAAAATACAACAGCCCTCACTACAGCCTTATCCATTGCCTCCTCCATATCAGCTATCAATCACAGACGGTGCTTGAACTTTGCTATAATATTCCCTTTCATTCTGGGCAGAACTGTCATCTGATAGGGACCTTTACATTAATTAGTACACATGTCCTCTAGCACAAGACCTAATTGCTGGGTAATAAAATACGTGCAATCCAGATCTCAGAGGCTGACCCTAACTTTACCACAGAATTCTATCTTCCCCGTCACTTTCCTCCCAAGTGAAGATTACTATGAACTGAGTGTATCTTCCTAAAACCCATATATTAAGCTCTGGCTCCCTTGGGAATTTGATTTGGAGACCAAGCTTTTGGAAGATGACAAGGGTTAGAGAAGTTCATCAGGGTGGAGTCTGTATGACAAGACTGGCATAGTAACAGTTAAAGGTCCCAGACAGTCCTCTCTCCGCCCTTCTCCCTCTTTATCTTTCTCTCTTCATCTCTGTCCTCTCTCTCTCTCTCCTCTCCCACTCTCTTTCATGGGAGGATATGGTGAGAACGTAATGATCTGCGACCCAAGAAGAGAACCCACAATGATAACAGAATCAGGTGCCACCTTGATCCTGTAGTTCTAGCCTCTAAAATGTAAAGAAATTTTTTCCTTTGAGTCACGCAGTCTATTGTATGGCTGACTGGGACCAAGATCCAGCTGTCCAAATTATTATGCATGCAAATAGTATAATAGCTGATGTAAAATGTGTACCACGGAAAGGCCCCACGTACATTTACATAGTGTGGACGTCGGTAACCAGGGTTCTAGTTTACATTTCCAGCTGCTTAAAGTTTCTCCCTCTGTTTAGCCCATTTGGGATGGGTATTCTCTTAGGGAGACTTGTTTAATAAGTCAAAGACATAACAGAAACAGTGTTGACCTCATTACCATAAGCTCCCTTCTCCTGTTTATAACTTGCTCATAAACTTTCATAACTGCTCAGTAAGAAAACCGTCTGGATGGTAATAGTACTCAAAGGGGGTCTTGTTTGCAGATCAGTGAAGCCAGGCCACATGTCCCTCCACCAACGAGCTTTAAAAGTGCTACTCTCACTGAAAACAAAACTCCTTAAAATTTATTAACGTGTCAGCATCTCTGTGTGGAAGAGGGTGTGGGTTTATACAATGTGGAAAGGAGAAAGTCTTCCCGGTGCACCTCGGCCAACCCAGTGCAGTCTGCCTTGCACTTCCCTTAATTCTAAAAGGTCGTCAATTGGTGGGCGCACTTTAGATTCAGGTCTGCTTTTGGAAATAAATGTGTCTGGATAGGTGTTTGTAACTTTAATTTTTTTTTCAAAGATTTATTTATTTATTATATATAAGTACACTGTAGCTGTCTTCAGATACACCAGAAGAGGGCATCAGATCTCTTTACAGATGGTTGTGAGCCACCATGTGGTTGCTGGGAATTGAACTCATGACCTCTGGAAGAGCAGTCGGGTGCTCTTAACCGCTGAGCCATCTCTCCAGCCCGTAACTTTAATTTTTTAACCTCATTCTAAATGATGGTTCTAAAGCTCTTTAACCTCCCTTATAGCCCACCACCCACCAGACATAGAAGAAAAAGGATACAGGGGAAGTGGACCTGTTTAGAAGTAGCTCGTTGGAGCAACTCCCGTCTGTGTTGTCTAGAAATTGGCAGTTTAGTTCGCTGGTTAGTGGCAGCAGCAGCTCAATCCACTCACAAACACCTCACAGATATACCGGCAGTCCCGTTCCGTAGAGTCAGGATAGTAGACACAAATCAGGAATGTGGCACTACCTAAACATCACGTGTCCTCTGCCGGTCTTGTCTCAGCTGACATCACTCTGCCAATCCGCCTGAGCCTGAGGAAGCAGTAAAAGAGCCACGGCACATCACCAGAAGAAGCCTCTCGGTGCCTTTCTCTTTATGGAGTCCTGACAAATGGAATTCAGCTGCCCAGTGTAAGGCGAACCAATATGCGTGTTGTTGGCAAAGAATCCTTCATCCCGTGTCCTTTCACGTGCTTGCTTTAGCCAGCATCTTCTCACCTGTGTCTGCTTCAGGGAAACACTCCTTCGTGTGTTTGTCCCAACAAAACACCACCCAACACAACTGACTTTCCAAAAAATTCTTAAGTTTCCACAACAAGTGTTTATATAAGTTTACACACATGTGCATAGAGACACGTGTATGTACATCCATCTATGTGCACACCCACCGCCTAGGAACATAATAATAGAGAGGAAAGGTTGTACTTTAGATAAAGCCATGTCTTTCAGAATCAGCAATGTCTCATTAAGGAACCATTGCACTTTTTGTTTTTATGGGAAAACCAGAGCACCACATTTCTTTCCATGTTGGTGACGTGACTGCAGGCTGGATTCCGGGACATTTTGTTTTATAACGAGTTGACTCTGGTTTGAGACGTCTAAGTCCGGAATAACAGAAATGAGTCGCAGCCCAAAAGATGCTGTGAAAATTATGATCCTGCAGAAGCCATTGCTAGCCCTCCTCACAGGCGCCCCCAGCAGGCGCCAGGGGGGAGGCAGGGGGCAGCTCGGTCTGTGTTCCCTCTGCCTCACCCCTGAGGCACTTCTGTAAAGGGCTCCCCACACTTCCTTGCGCTTACATGTTTAACTTCCAATCCTCAGGAGCAGCAGCCATGAGAGAAACAAGCTGAAAAGGGAAGCAGCCTCAGATATCCGGGGACTTACTACAGGCTAATGGCTGGGGTCGGCTCAACAAGGAAACAGGAAAACACACTTGGCGGAAGAGGGGTGGGATAGGGTGGGGGTGGAGGGCTTGGCCACCCACTGAAAAGCTAAAAGATAAAAACCAAAAACCCAAATGGGGCATGTGAGTTGCTCAGGATTCTGCTTGAATACAGCAGCACCACGGGCCATGTTAAAACTCATGCGGGAAATTAGAATACAGACGGACAGTTCGTTAATATTAATAGCTTAGGAACGATGTGGTCATGGTGATAGTTAAACAGGGCCATGTGCTCTGGATGACTTTTTTTTTTAAAGCATTTACAGACATGCTATGACAAAGCCTGCAGATTCTTTTAAATAGCATAAAAGTTATAAAGCTGCTAGGATAGAAAGTAGAAATTCATTCAGTTTAGCTGGATAAGACCTGGGTGTTCGTTATATGTTTGAATTTATCCCCCACCCCATATTTGAAATTTGCCTAATAAAAACTTAACATAAGTGAATGTGAGTTAAATAGGTTGTTTTATAGAGATGACATCATTTCAGTGCTCTGAAAAAAAACTGGATAAAAATGTATATAAATGTACCCAACGGCGTATTATTAGGGAATTAATCAACCTAATTATTATAAAATGCAAATCTCTTCTTAATGCCCTACTTGATCTACCTCATAAATGTAACACAACAGCCGGTTCACAAGGAAATTGGAGGGGGGTTTCTAACTACCCTCAAAACGTTCTTCTGGGGATCAGCTGAAAGGAATGCTGTATAAACTGCCTGCTGGGACAGAGGCATGACCCAGACTTTTCAGCTGTCAGTTGACTGTGCTCTTACAGCTAATCTTCTACTGGCAATAAGCACATTCTTCCTTCTCAGAGTGGGAAGGTTTGGCAACACCCATGTCCTCAAATGTATCCTACCTTCCTGCCATCCAGCAAGGAAAGCAAGAATGGCAGCCTATTTCCAGTCGTAAAACATGAAGTCTGTTGTGCATACACGGTCTTTCCCTGTTACCTCTTCTCTCCCCCCAGGCTTTAAGTTCTTCCTGATTCATCGTATATCCTTCCGGGATTCAGAAATCAGGGCTAAGGTAGCTTCTTCCTGGGAGTATCCAACCAGAGGGGTGACTGTGTCCAGTTGCAGGGCTGACGTCGAGCAGATGTCCTTCAGTCTCCTCCTCAGCCTCTGCTGCGTTCTGAGCCAGGTGTCCTTTGGTTCCACAGCCACTGGGGAAGATGGTTTTATGTATCTCGCTGTATGAGTACTGATTAAATACAGGACTGAGTTAATCAGAAATTAATTTTCCTACCAGGCAAATGGACAGAGATCCTAATTGTTTTTTCCATTATTAAAAAAAAATTATAAAGAAACTAAATCATGAATAACAAAACACGTTGGAATAACATTAGAATAACATCTATTTAACGTTATACTATGTAAGGTAAATGTCTTTAATCCTAGCATTAGGAAGACAGAGACAGAAGGCCCTCAGGTTTTGGGATCGTCTCAGATATTAGGGTGCTTCAGGAAAGCCTGGCGTGCAAAGAGACTGAATCTGAAAAATCAAAGTTTCCAAAAAAATAAGTTACAATGAATTCATTCTCATTCTCTCTCTCTCTCTCTCTCTCTCTCTCTCTCTCTCTCTCTCTCTCTCTCTCTCTCTTTCTCTCAGCAGTGGGCAGTGAAAGATACCCTGATTCCTGGTCGAGATAGGTCAAATCCCCAGAGACCCTAGAGACAGGAGCATTCCCAGCCTCCCAGAATATCAGGGCCTCATGTAGCTGCACCCCCTGCCCACAAAGACCCCTGTAGAGAGGCTTGAGACAGACCAGTCGTGTAGGGCAACTCCTCAAGCCCCTCCTCCACAGGTGAGGAGGAGACTACAGGTTATGTAGGCTCAAGACAGATCAGTCATAGAAATAGGACCAAGCTTCAAAATATGTAGATGAGGTCTTCCCAAGCTCTCAGACCAAACCAATAGGAAGTACCTGCTGTCAGACACTGACCCATGCAAAAGATTGCATTTAAGTGTCGTGTTCAGAATTAAAGGTGCCCAGGAATTAATCCATCATCTGAGAGCTTCTGTCATAAGAGCTGTAACATTGCCACTTGGGGAAGAGATCTGCTCTCCCCAAAATCACCGCCAGAAGCTCCCCTGCACCCCTAACTGGCTAGTCAGTCTCCTGCTGGCTCAGCCTGGCAAGCAATCCAAGCGGCAGGGGCAGAAAGGAGGACCAGCAATGGGGTCAGAGAAAGCTGTTCCCCCTCCCTGCCTGAGCTCTTTTCCCCTCATCCAAATCCACACACCTAACCAAACAAGAGATCAACGTGTTAGAGCCCCAGGTGCCAGAGCCCAACTCTCTCTCTCTCTCTCTCTCTCTCTCTCTCTCTCTCTCTCTCTCTCTGTGTGTGTGTGTGTGTGTGTGTGTGTGTGTGTGTGTGTGTGTGTGTGTGTGTGTGTGTGTGTGTATATGCATACAATACAGAGGACAACATCTGCTCCAAAATTCAATCCATGTTGTTCCCTTGAGATAGGATCCCTCTCTACCTGAAGTTCTCTTTCTCAGCTAGACTGTCAGTCCAGCCAGCTCTAGGGATGTGGGTGTGAGGAATCCAAATGGAGTCCTAATGTTTGTACAAAGAATGCCCTTGTCCAAAGGGCTGTCTCCCCAGTTCCAGAAACATAGCAATCTTAATGGAAGATGTGATGTTCATCTGAAATTTCAGAAAACATGATAGTAACACCGTGGTTTGGCAAACACTTAGATTTGGTTAAAGTCTGAGATGTTCTTGACAGTGACTTTATATCCAATGGACATAGCGCATACCAATTCCCATGGAGAGATCCGAGTATGTCAGCCAAAGAAAATCTTTGCCTGTATAAATTGACAGGGTTTGTCCTGGGCTTAACCCAGCCTGGAGCAAGCAATCCAAGCATGCTGGGTAGCATTCGTGGACAACAAGAACCTGAGAAGGCCTGTATATACCATTTTCACAGCTCCCACTCAATTAGTAAGTGAGTGATTATTACCAACCCCACCCACCTGCCCAACGTGGGAACATGGACACAGACTGAGAATTCCAAGCAGAATTTCTTCCCAGAGATTTACCACAGCCAGTGCAATGGGTTCTCCTCAGAGAGGACTCATATGTTCTCTTCAAACCCAGGGGACAAGGAGACAGTGTGGCTGAGCTTCAGGGAGGACCAGAAAACTGAGGTGGGACACATGACTGACACGTACCCCTGAAGCTGGATACACTTCAATGGCTCAGAGCATCACATCCAATGCTACATCCAGGTTTCTAAGAAACAGAGCCCAAGGACAACACAGGGGTGGGAAACTTGTTTTGTAGCACACAATTCTCCTGTTGTGGTAGAACCTCCCACTCCTCAAACCCATGCTGCCCTGAGGGAAAAAGGGAGGGAAGATTAGATTAATAGAAATGCCTTGATTGTGATTTTTAAATGGCTTAGAAAATAGAGTCAAGAACTAAACACACATCAGAACTTTGTCCGTAGATCTTGATATCGGGCTACTCAAAATATACCAGAGTATATCACTCTACATCAATTTAGAGAGTGCCTGCCTACAGAGGCAGGCTTTCCCAGCCCCTCAAACTGCTAGCAAGGAGGTAAATTCTTCCCCCCTTTCTTCTGCACCATGATCAGAGGGTAAAAGTCTCTCCTGACTCAGCTTCTCTGGTTTTGGGAATGGTGAAGATGCGTCAGCACCTGCTCTTGGATGTCTTTCCCACAAGGGGCTCAGGAAATGCTGTAGGCAAATGGGACTGGGTTTCAGAGGGAAGGCAGTTCCTAGGGAGGGATTTAAAGGCACACTGCTGCCTCAAGGTTAGAACCAACCAGGAATACCATTGGCATACAAGGAAAGAAAGAGGCCCAAAGAGCTCTCAAGTAATGAAAGGATGATACACATCCACTCATCCTCCTGTGTCTGTATATGTGTGTGTGTGTCTGTCTGTCTGTCTCTGTCTCTGTCTCTGTCTCTCATCTCTCTGTCTCTCTCATCTCTGTCTCTCTGTCTCTCTCATCTCTGTTTATCTGTCTGTGTATTTGTCTCTCTCATCTGTCTGCCTCGTACTCTCTCTGTCTCTGTCTCTTACACACACACACACACACACACACACACATATACATTGATAGGTGTGCATGTCATACGTGTATGCCTGCATGCACAAGACTGAGTGATAATTACCCACTATCAATCCACTTAGAACTAGGGGCAATTTGTATGTGAGGACACATGTTCATGCCTAAAGCTTAGTTAGACCCCCAAAGGGAGATGATATGCCAGTATTTACTATGCTATAAGTTTAAAATATAAACATTTCCTTATTTATTAAAAAAATTATTAATACTTGTATTAAAAAGTAGCATTACTTTCCACAGAACAACACTTTGCAAGAAGAGTGGTGTGACCTTCTGGCTTTTATGATTCCCTTTAATGCTGGATCAAAATAGCAACTAAATTCTCACCTCTTGTTCTGCAGTTGGTCTCCTGACAGATGGGCCTCTTATAGAAGGAGAAATGACCACATAAATGAGCTCCCCAAAACAAGAAGAGTAATTTATTAGCCCTTTCTCTGAACACTGTTTTGAAAACCTATACTAACTTTAGTCAGGGACATTTCTAAAGTTTAATTACATAAAGACTTTTAAATTATATATGTAAAATATTTTACTCCTTTGGGCTATTTTTATTTTCAAAACATGATCTTGTAACAGGTTAGCCTTAGACTCTACATGAGGCCAAGGATGACTTCAAACACAATCTTTCGGTCTCCACCTCCTCATCTGCTAAGATTATAGTCATGTCTCACCACACCTAGATATTTTTATTCTTTATGCTAAAATGTATTAATCTCTCACAGCGAATGATAAAATATTATGTTTATTGTTTTATTCTCATCCTTCCACTGTTCACATTTTTGTGAGCTAGTATCAAAGAGTAATGTATATTAATATTACCTCGAGATCACTTAATACATCAGAAAAATCATTAAGACAATACAATGTCAAGCTCACAGGGGAAGACAGGAGTTTTCAAAACTTCAATTTTTTTCAATTTCAGAGTTCAAATTTTCCCCCTCTTTTTGATCTTGTGCATTCCAGAAAATGTCTGTTATAAGCACACATCTGGGCAACCACGGTGTGTGTCTCCTCAAGCAATAATGGTATTCCATGTAGAGTGGGTTCACTCCATAACCCACACCCCTCATACTCTGGTGTGGAGCAGGAAAACCTTGTATGAGCCCCTCATTGCCTCAGCAAATGTTCGCAGCATTTGTACGCTAGAATGGAGTTGAGGGTCAAAAGAACTGCACAGCAGCTAAGAGCCTTCCTGCACTTGCAGGGGACCAGAGTTCAGTTTTCAGAACTCTGTCAAGCAGTTCACATCTACATCCACCTAGAATTTCAGCTCCTGGGGTTCTAATGCCCTCTTCTGGCCTCCACGAGCATCTGAACACATGTGAGCAAGTTGGCACACATGATAACATACATAAAAATACTTTTAAAGGAATCAAACTGATACAACTAACAAACTGAAAACCACGCGTTTTAAAATCTTCTTAGGTACTGTGGACGCTACTGTGGCTACTCTTGATATTGTTGGTAGTTCCTTGGCTAATGTTTAAGATGCCAGAAGTTTTGGCCACTGTGGCTTTTGTATCATCAGTGCACACCGAGAAAAGGGCAATAATACCATACCATACCAAACCATACCATACCATACCATACCATCACCATGAAAATATTTTTGAGTATCCCATGAGTGTGTCTTGAGGTACACACTCTGATGCCCTCTTTCTAAGCTCCCTCTTAAAAGACAAAGGTTTGTTACTGAGGAGGATTGTCATATCAGCATTCCCTGGAGGAACAGAGGAGGCATGAATGGGGAGTACTCACATGCTCTAAGGAAAACCTGCCCATCAGAGATGCAAGACTGAGAGACTCTTTCCTTTCCAGGACTCAGAGAGGTTCAAAATGGACTCATGAGATGGTAGTGACAGATAAAAATAGGAAACAGATAGACTTCTGGAAATGGGCTTGCTGAAGGAACAGCGTGTTCTTACAGGGTCTCTTTGGGCATCTGAAGCACACTGTGACATACAATGTGCCCTCGATATAGGACAGCTCAGAAGCAGGGGCTCTGACTTTGATAGACTTCCAGTGTTTAGTGACCAGGGAAGATAGTCCTAAGACTATGCCACCTACCGCTCTTGAATTTCTTTACCCCCAATAAAGGGTTTAACTGGGATGGAAAATGACTTTTCATTGGTGGAATACGCTCAAGATTGGCACCCCAGCACCTCTGCCATTGCTGGACTGAGTAAAGGTTCCGAGCAGGAAGGCAGCATACTGGCTTGAGGAAGGGGGCGCTATGCATTGTGGGATTACCCTCGGGTTCCGCATGCCACTGCCTGTCCCTGCTTACCTGAACCGTGGTAACAGAACATCTTCACAGAACTTCTTTTGCTCAAGGTTGTCAAAGAGCTTAGAAAGCAAAGACAGCCAAGACATGGTTGGGTTAAAAAAAGATTCTTACTATTTTTATGATTACCCACTTGCTCACAAGGGTTTGCATTTGTTGGGGATTCGGCTCCAGGCCTCTCTTCGGAACCTACTGCCTAATAACAAGGTGCTCAAGAACAAAACCCCAAATCCTCATTATCTCCAATTGTAAAAAGCCTCTGCTGGCTGAAAAGAACAAAACGATCAAAACGAACAGTTGGAGGACAAAATTATTTTATCACAAAGCCTGGGAACCTGAAAGATAAAGAAGACAAATAGAAACAAAGAAAAACAAATCTCCCAGGACACCCGAACCAATGGAACAGCCAGTTAAGCAGATACTTTCCATTGTAAGTGTGATGTAGGTGCACAGCAAAGGGTTAATTCACTTAAAGGTACACCCGCCTCAGAAGATGTGAGCTCTAAGTCCCTGAAACCAGTGTTGCCCTTTGAGAGTCTTTGGTTTTGGATACAGCCCAGGAGTAGAGTGCTTACTGACCATATACAAGACCCTGGGTCAGATCCCTAGAACCTTGAGCCGTGATGAATGCCTTTAGTCCCACCACTCAAGAGGCAGAGGCAGGAGGATCTCTGAGTTTGAGGCCAGCCTATTCTAGAGAGGGAGTTCCAGGACAGCCAGGGCTACACAAAGAAACCCTGTTTCAAATAAATAAAGCGTAACAACCAACCAAATAAATAAACGTGTCTCTGTCTATCTGGAGACCCAGGGCCATGCTGAAAATTTTTTGTCCCTACCTTTTAAAGGGACTGGAGACTGAAGTCAACAGAGGGAGGTCTGCAGCTGCCTTGGACTCTGTCCTGCACCTCTCATCGTTGCTTGTCTTTAATCTGTGTCCTTTTATCATAATAAGCCATGGCCATGAACATAAAGCATATTTCATTATATCCTGAAGCCATCTACAGGTCACTGAACCTAGGGATGGTGCTCAAGGGCTGGGAACTTGCAGCTAGGCTCCAGTGTGTGGATGGCCTTGGGAACCCTCTACGTTGTAGTTTATATTCATGGTGAAGATTTATTGCACCCAGAATCTCTATCCAGAAGCAGAAGTGAGATGAGAGACTTGAGATCAAGGAAAAAGAACACTAATCCGATCACATTTTCCTCTGTTGCGTCTGGCCTCTGACAGAACTGTCCAGGGACTAACAGGATTGAAAACAGACAAAACAAATTTACTACTTACACCTCGAAGAAACCCACTGGGTACCATTAATGCCATGTGCAGTTTGGAATCCTGGTTTTCACTTACGTTTTTTGTACTGGAGTTACTCACGGGAGCCAAATATAAATATATGAAGGGTTGATCTGCCAGGTTGTAAGGCCAGGGGTCCTGTGCAGGGCTCAGCACCCCTTCTCCCTCTAGGAAGCTGGTAGCTTGCAGAAGGAGAATGGGAGGGGGTGGGGAGGGGCTTGGGGGGGGAGTTGCCTTTCAGCAACTGGGCAATTGTCTTTGTCACTTTGCCTCAGATAGCCAAGTCCCCAAGTTCACACTTGTGGAGTGAAGACTGCATTCATTTCAAAGCGAGATGTGGGAAACCCGTGTTTCTAACGTCTTAGAGGTGAAAGCTATAAAAAGCCCAAAGAACAAAGGATGAATTCATTTCCCCTTCAGGACATCGTTTCTTTGTCTCAGCAGCCCATGGCGCTGTACACAGCAGCTCAGAACAACAGCTAGGTGGGTCTCAGTGGCCTGTTTTTCGTAAGTTGGGGAGGTGGCCGTGTGTACTACTGCACCCGCAATGGCTTCCAGAAACAGTTCCCACAAAGCTGCTCCGCTCTGGCGGAGGAAATGAAAGCCGTCCAGCCAAGCTTCCATTCTCTTCACTTCAGAACTAAGTGTCCTTTTCACAGGGTCCAGCATACTAAGGACCTAAGAACTTTCTGCTCCAAAGTCAAGTGGAACTCTGAAGGGATCCTAGCCTCTCTGCTTGGTCTCTTCAGGGGTTT
Source organism: Rattus rattus (assembly GCF_011064425.1). Lineage (NCBI taxonomy): Eukaryota > Metazoa > Chordata > Mammalia > Rodentia > Muridae > Rattus > Rattus rattus. The sequence continues at coordinate 66,593,615 of NC_046167.1, read as the reverse complement.
GGGGCGATGCAAAGTGGCTCTTATGTTCCACTTTGGTCCCCACATCTATTTCATCTTTGACTTTTCCACTTTCTCCGATGCGTCCATTCATTTAGGACACCTTTTCGTAAGTCATCGGGAGCCCTCTCACAAAAAGCTATTTTGCAGAATCCCAAATTTATTAAGTCAGAAACGGTGGCATTTCGTTTCATTAAAGAACAAGCCTCTGTAGACACTCCCTCAGCCATGTGGCTCCTTGCAATTTGAAAAGCTTGTGCAGGTGTGTGTCCGTCCGTGTGTGTGTGTGTGTGTGTGTGTGTGTGTGTGTGCTTCCAAGTGCTTTTTCACACATCGAGGAAGCAGGCAAACAAGGGGACACCTGGGCTCCGGTGGGACTCATCACACCGTAAGAATCTGTCAAACGCTCCTGGATTTTTGGCAGCTTCTCTTACCTTAGTAGCGATTCATTTTGCCCAACACATTTCGAGAACATACATCTTCTGTTACATGGTAAACCTTTCTCGATTCCTTCGATTCCCTCCTCTCTCTCCCCACCTTCATCCCTCCTATACCATTTTGACATGTACCCTTCCAAAACACTGCAGGGTAAACTAAATACCTGTGGGTTTTCTAAATCTCCGTTGAGTTCTTTATTGTTTGGAGAATCCAAATATAATCAGAAGATATCTTAGTAGCCGAGAGGCTGATATCCATCCATCTCTACATTCATTCTAAAAATACAATGAAGAAGATGATGGCATGGAGGAGTGGTCCCTCTCAAGAAATGTAGCATCTAACACTTAAAGAGAAATCCAATCCAGTACCAAGAACCATGCAAGGGTAATGTTACACTTCGATAGGGCAGGTGCATGGGACCTGGGAAATACATCAGAGGAAATACAAGGGAAGGGGCAGAGGAAGTTGTATCTAGGAGTTACAGGAAGAGGATTGAGAAACTTGTCCCACACTGGAGGTATTTGGGTTAAAGGAACAGAAATTCGCAGGCATAATGAAGGCTGCAGAGGAGGGTAAGGGAAGAAGTTGGGGGCATGGGGTCTACCCTGAGGGTTCTAGGTGTTCTTGAACACCCACCTGGGTGAAGACCTGGGAGTATATCCAAATGCCAGCAGGCTTTGATTAAAGAATATATACAGATTTAAAATCCTTTACTACTTACCAAGGATGTAAGCATCCAACTGAATCATTTTAAAGGGGTTCATATGGCACCAAGAAGCATAGCAGCAGCAATCAGAGGTCTAATCAAGAGAAGCCTAAAGTTCAAACATGGGAAACACAGTCCCAGTACAAAGCATGACTCAGAGACTGACTTGATAATAAGCCAGATATCTCCTGATAATTATCCTTTTACTCTCTGGCATGATGCTTAACCTACAGTGTAGACGATTCGGGTTCAATAACTAAAGGGGTATAAAGATATTTGGTAAGCAATGAATGATTCATTCACCTATTTTTCTTCATTCATTCATTCATTCATTCATTCATTCAAACTTCATACACAGGACAGGTCGTCCTGGGAGAGAAAGCATCTGTCCACACTCAATATTTCAATACATACACAGTAGAGTATTGGACCACAGCACACTTAAAAAGCTTAATACACATGTAGTGTGTATCAGGTGACTGCAATATCAGATGTCTAGCACAATAAAGATAACCAGGCAATGCTAATTGCAGAACAGTCCTGGCTTTCGCAGATAAGAATACCTTAGAATACAATGGCAGTGTCGGGGTAAGCCTAATAAACTATATTATACTTTATTTTATCCGTCTATTGATCGAAGTGTTTATTACAGGACAAATAAAGCTGACAGTGGAGAATTGAAGAAGACTGAGACATTCTGATGCCCGTTTAATGAGATTATAATCTAACTTAAATTATCTCGATGTGCAGAATAGGAAAATGGAAAGTTCATGCCCTGATACATGAATAGGACAGCCAGTAGGCTCTTCAGAGGACAGGTTGGACTCAGGGACACGTTGGAAGGACAGGAAGTTGAAAGATTCAGTGATAACAGTTAGGTGGAACTGGAGAAGACTGCTGATAAAATAGTGTATCTAATCTTTATTTCTTTATAAAAGGAAATAATCTAAAATCACTCATGTGGTTCCAAACCATGCACACCCATATCAGCACTACCATGACCTTTGAACCTTCAACCACCCCAATTCCTCAATTATTGTGAACAGACTCAGTAATCTGCTGATCATTATTTGGTATGTTTTCTATTAATCTATTCTCATACATTATCAAATTCAAAAAGAGATAAGTGGTTCTCCCCCTTAACCTCTCTAAACTCTGCCCTGAAACTTGTCAGGCAATGGTGTAAGAATTTAGAGTTCTAATAACTTCTGTGGCGCCATCTCATGGGACTATGTAATGCCTGGGAAACTTTTAGACCATAAAGTAGTTTAGGGATAGTCTGAAATTTCCTTGTGTGTTCTCATAAGAACACCTCTCCCAAACGAGTGAACATAGGGACGTTTTCTAAATCATATGACCTCTCAAAGGGCATCTGTGACACACACACAGACCCTTAGTGTGCTCTCTATTTGCACATCTGACCACAATCCTCTCTTAGGTCTCAAAATTACTACTATTGAACTCAACACCAGGTACGTGGTTGACTGATAGCTTTTCATCGATTACCTCCCCCCATCGCAACCATGCTAGACAGTGTCCACTTCTCAGATTCCATTCATACAAGGATTGAATCTCCAGCTGTTATTGATTTGGACATGAAAATTTAAGAAGCCTGGTTTCTTCAGTAGGTTTTTATTTTTTACCTGCTTGCAAATATTTCCCCAAGCAAGACTTCATCCCTAGGATGTAGATAGAAAGATGTAAGTATTTTAATCCATTGTGTGTTGGCGTTTAATATTTATTGTTTTACATGAAGAGATTTAAGAGAAACTCACAAAAAGTAGCAACCGGGCATTTTATAAAAAAGACTGTGTAGTTAAGGAGAGTGTGCCTATATTTCAGAAAGCTGTCAGTCTCTCTCCTGAAAGAGTACATTCTGAATCATTAAGAACTCCGGGAGAAGAAAATTTATAATACTATTTTGGGGATAGAGTAGAAGGGAGATAAAATTTAATGAACCTTCATTTTATGTAAATACAACAGAATGTTGGATTTATAGGACTGATAACATCAGGGAGCTCATTTAGTTTTATATAACCCAAGGTCCCAAACTTAAGGAATTAGTCTGTTAAAGTTATTACCCTGTTAGATCAAGGGCCAGTAACTTTATAAAATATGTACACCAGGGCACCGACCCTGGGTGGGAAAGAGCAGATGGAAGTTTGGGCTGACATAATATAGGAAGGAGTCTTTTTTTTCTCAACAAATGAAGTGTCTTTTACACATGCACAGTCTTAATAATTATAAACAAGGAACAGCATGGGCTTCTTAGTCCTAATGCAATTATAACGTAGTAGAAAGCTATCTTTAGGATAGCTTCATGTCCAATGAAGGAAGATGACCCAAAAAATTCTGGGTCTCAACTGAGGACACAGGGAGGGAGCTGAAGTAACTTGCAACATTATTAGACCCAGGGGAAGAAGGTAAATTTGCATCAAGCCTTGGAATTTAGGGAATTGAAAAAAATCCCTCAGGCCTGGAGAGGTGTCTTAGTGGTTAAGAGCACTGACCGCTCTTCATAGGTCCAGAGTTCAATTCTCAGCAACAACATGGTGGCTCATAACCATCTGCAATGGGATCCGATGCTCTCTTCTGGTGTGTCTGGAGACAGTGACAATGTACTCATATACATAAAATAATTCTTTTTTTAAAAAAACTGAAGGTGGGTCTTAGAAATGAAAGTGGCTAGATGATCAAACTGAGGTACTGTCCCAAGGGAATCGCCCTGTAAGTAAGAAACCACGTATAATCCAGGGGGTCACACATCTTTACTAGTTTTAGAGTGGAACCAGCCATCTGTTAGCTGCAAGATGAGAGAGTTGCAACACTCCAAGAAGTCATAATAAAATAACTTCTTATAGAGGTGTAAGCAAAATTAGGAAGACTCCAGGAATAACTTGGTTCTTAGAAATAGGAGACACAGTTCAAAGGCCACAATGAAATCTTAGACTGGGAGGGGGGTGTGGGGGGGGTGGGGAGTGTGGGGGGTGGGAGGTGTTGGGGGGGGAGCATGCACCATACTACTTTGAAATGAGTTTGCAAGAAAGAAGCTTGGCTCAGGGGAAGAGCCAGATCTCAGATTCTTCTCCCACCTCCACCCTCTCCTCAGACCTCCCTTAGGGGAAGACTATTCTCCTGCCCTCGGCACTCCCAAGTTGCCTGTAGTTCTTAGTGTGGAGCTGAAGCCTCCTGGGCTTTTGCCAGTCAAAGTTAGTATGCCCATTATGACCTTTGGTCATCTCATGGTTGGACAGTCTTGTTTGTAAGACATTATGGGTGGAGTTTCTGGAAGTCCAAGGAGACAAAGTCTCTCACCAAACTCCCTTGTCCTTGTGGCTCTTAAAATCGATCCTTGTGAGCAAACCAGCTAGGCTTCCCTCAGACTTTCTCTCCTCTTTGATTCTCCCAGACCCAGTTCCAAGTCTCCTCCCTCGCACTGCAACAGAACACCAGATGCAGCCTCCCTTCCCCATGCCTACATCTCCTGTGGGTCCCACAGACCTTCCCCTTCCAACTTCCCTCACTCTGTGGTCACTGCATCTCAGCCCCCAACTGCAGCAGGTACCCCCTGCTCAAACACATATCACGCATGCCAGAAAACCATGTAGGCTTCCCGTAGAACTCACCCCCACCGTGCGTGCGTGCGTGCGTGCGTGCGTGCGTGCGTGCGTGTGTGTGTGTGTGTGAGAGAGAGAGAGAGAGAGAGAGAGAGAGAGAGCGCACGCATGTGTTTCCCTAGACCCAATCCCTCAGTCTCATCCCCAGTTCTGCAGAAGAATGCTCTTGGCAGCTTCCCCCAGCCCACCACCCACTCCCATCTCCTGAAGATACCACAGATCTTCTCCTTCTAACATCCCCTGAACAGACAGACCCCCAAGCCCAGCAGGCACCCCTGCTAACCCTAGAGCCACTTCTCCCAAGGCAACAAATAGACTGAAGGCTTCTAATGCTCCTGAGATCCAACCCCCATCCCATTCCCATTCGCAGCTCTATAGCAGGAATCCTGCTGTGATCTCCATTTCCTCTCTGACCCTGTCCCTAGTAGATCTCAAAGACCTTCTCCAACTTTTCATCCCAATATCCCAGCCTCCAACACCAACAGACATTCCCTCTGAACACAGCAGCTGAGCAGGTCAGGCAAAGAAGCAACACACAGTCTCCTGCTCTCCAAAATACCAGAGAGGAAACAGAAACTAAGGAACAAAACATACACCCAACAAAGACAAATCCAGGAATCAGCTCCTAGACACGTGATCATCCCAAACTCAGATGCCAACATAAAAGCACAATGAACAGACAGGGCAGCACGTCTCTACTGGAGCCCAGCAGCCCGAATACAGAGGGTTTGAATATTCCATCAAACAAAAAGGACCTTAGAACCAACTATATGAAGACACTAGAGGTCCTTAAAGAGGAAATTAGTAAATCCCTCAAAGAAATCCAAGAAAACACAAAGATTTGAAGGAAACAAATAAACTGCTCAAGACCTTAAAATGGAAATAGAATCAATAAAGAAAACTCAAATGGAGGGAATTTTGGAAAAGAAAAATTTAGGAATTCGTATAAAAACTATAGCAGCAAGCATCACAAACAGAATACCAGAGATGAAAGAGAAAATCTCAGGCATTGAAGATATAGAAGAAATGGATGCATTAGTTAAAGAAAATGTTAAATCTGAAACTCCTGACACAAAACAAAAATGTGGGACACTACGAAAAGACCAAACCTAAATAATGAGTTTAGAAGGAAAAGAAACCCAGATCAAAGGGCCAGAAAATGTCTTAAAAAAAAAAAATAAAGAAAATTTTCCTAACCTAAAGAGGGAGATGCCTATAAAGGTATAAGTGTACAAAACACCAAATATATTGGACCAGAAAAGAAAGTCTCCTCGTCACATAGTAATCAAAACACTGAACATAAAGAACAAAGAAAGGATATTAAAAGCTGCAAGGGAAAAAGACCAAATAACATATGAAGGTAGACCAATTACAATTACACCTGGCTGCCCAATGGAGACTCTAAAACCACAAGTACATTGGCAGATGTGCTGCAGACTGTAAGAGACCACAGAAACCATCCCAGACTACTATACCCAGCAAAACTTTCAATCACCATAGATGAAGAAAATAAAGATATTCCATGCTAAAGTCAAAGTTTTTTTTTTTTTTAATCACATTTGGTTATTGTCTCTTAGAAGCCCATTCTTTTCTACTGAGAGACAGAAAGGAAGTCAAGCCTGAAAGGAAGTGAAGTGGTGAGGATCTGGGAGGAGTAGGGGGAGGGGCAACTCTAATCAGGATATATTGTGTGAGGAAAGGATCTATTTTCAATAAGAAAATATCAATCCTTATGTTCCCCCCTTCTTCAAAGTTTCCTGAACCTTAAGTGTGTGTGTGTGTGTGTGTGTGTGTGTGTGTGTGTGTGTGTGTGTGTGGAAAAGTACAATTAATAGGGGAAGAAGAAGCCTGCTGCCAGTAGAAAAACATACACCAGGATACCAAGGAAAATCATCCTCTACTCCATCAACCGAATGAAGAAGTCTGGCGCCTCCAAAGATTCCACTCCATGCTGTATTCGGTTAACCCACTGTGCTGCCCTAAATAGTTAATAAAATTGATTCTGAACTCAGGGCCAGAAACTGAAAAGGGTTGAGTAGAAACGTCTCACAACTTCTCACTTCTGAAGATGTTCCAGTCTTCTGGGTTGGTAGGATGACTGAATAATTGATGAATTCCCAATCTATGTTAAGGACAAAGAGATGCATCTGTGCCTTCAAAGAGGTCACACGATCACGAACGATTATTTGATAAGCTAAAGTAATAAAAAGAGTATTATTAATTCCTCAATGAAATGGATTCAACGTCTAAGAAAATTGTGTGCAAAGGAAAAGAATATCGCACTCACAGGAAGATAAACTAATTCCCACAAGCTTCTTAGGATCCCCTCATCGGTTACTGAGTGATACTCTTGTAGGAAGGGTCCTTTAAAAGCCTGTATCATGGGCTTATAAAGCTCACAATAGTCTCTGCCTTCATCCTCACTGGTTATACACGTTCAGATCTGCAGGTGGTTGAATATAGTGCTTTACACAGGTTAGAAAAGCAAAAAGTTGCCTTCTGACCAATGAGGAAACAGTCCCCTTTCTGGGATTAAAACAGTCAGAGACCTTGATACTTGGGATGTTTGGTTTGGTCACCAGCAAAGAAGGAATTTCAACTCTTACGGATAACTCTGGCTGGGCTCTGTGTATAGAATGCAGTCTATATAATCACAAATGTGTCTCTATCGATCCAATAAATACCTACTGTGTGCTTCTCTTCTATAGTGAACAATTGCTTTTGCAGCATTTTTATGCCCCCATTTAGAAGAGATTGGCAACAGAAAACTATGGTTTGTAGATAGTTCATGAATCCTGAGTGTATCCTAATACAGAGTCTGAAACTATTGGCTGCCACGAACTAAATAAAACATGAAGTTCAACAGTTTAAAGGTAGTAACAGTGAACTATAGCCCTGCCCTTGTGCCAAACCCAGAGTCACCCTCATGACTCCATCCCATCAAGGTATTTTTTATTTCTGAAGCCATGGTCCTCTCAGATGGCTCGTATCTTCTTTTGCTATTGGTTGCTATGTGAGCCTTCTATGGACCTCTATATAAAGCTTATTTTTGATCTCACTCCAATAAGAGCATCAGGTATTGGATCTCTCTGGTGTTGGTCATCAGGGAACCTACTGAGAAAAGCTTGCTGGAGGCAAGAAGTCCTACAATGTAGGTTTTTAGGACATAAGGTGGAATAGGAGACGTCACATCTATGTCCAGTGGTTCTCACATCTGTCAGTGTTGAATATTTATAGTGCACTGAGGCAGGAAATTACTGTGTCTCAGTCTTCTCATTTGTGTAATGCCCTTTCATTAAACTAACAAGGCTTACCTTTAAGCCTAACTTATTACAGCGTTCTTATGATTAAAAATAGAAACTTCCTCTTACACAGAAGTTGCCAGGCTTTCTATTCTGAGTATTCTCTTAGGATATTTATCCAGAGTTGTCATTACTTTTTAAAGCTCTGTCCCCAGTCTCCAAATTCAGGCATCCCAATGTCATTTTCTCTATTTTCCTGTAGCTGAACTTCTCCTTTTGTGGTTTCCACAATCCCCTGGATGGAAGGGTTTTCCCTCTTGCCCTCTAAGCCACCTGCTAATTGGCATGTGATGGAGCATCCCACCTGTACAATACCTCTCTCCTGCTAATAAGTGACACAAATTAAGGGGATCACACTTATCGTATATTCCACTTGAGAGTAAATAAGGGAATGTTTTATTCTGCGTAAGTATCTTCCAGCTGTAGGAGGAAAATGTTAATCAGACATTAAAGATGCCAAGAAAAATAAATTCAGTGTGTAAATAGCTACTTTGAGTAATTAGCTATTTACTATCTATTAAAGGCTAAATAAAACCTCCCAGTTTACCACACGACACTGGAGAGGTACTTTAAGGGCTACCACAACAGGGTAACATTGACGTACCCTTGACGAAGCTTCTAGAAGTTTAACCAAGCTCTCGTATCAGTAAGGGAGCTCAGTAGACTTGGTCTGGTTGGGATGAACGTGAGAGGATGGGGCAGCTCCTTCATGACTGGCACACTGAGGTCATGGAAAACATGGAGACTGTTGGTCCACATGTCACTGCTAAGGGATGGCATCTTCATCGTCTCAGATATTTCAGTCCTTGGTCCTTTGTGTTGAGACAAAAAAAAAAAAAGTCATGCTCGGAAATGCAGTGGGGCCTTAGCTGAACACTCCATGGAGGTCAGGAGGCAGCACCTGAGAGGAAAGGGCTCATGATAAGATACACCCTGCAAAGCCATACCCTCGGTGACCCGCTTCATCCGGTAGTCCCCACTACTTCCCAATAAGTCTTAATGAAATTATAAAGTTATAGTGGATTAAGAGATCAAACTTTACAAAGTTCAGTCACTCCCCAAAAACCTTATCTCTAGATATTGCTTTAAAGACTGAAATCTGAGCTTCTCACCCTGACTAAAATCTAGAAGTTTGGTGAAGCATCTCTGTTGGTGTCTTTCTGAGGGTTTTCGGGAGACTGGGTGGAGGGGAAGATCCTCCTTGAATGTGATTGGCATCGTCCTATGAACTGAGGTCCACAAACCCAAACCCCACCCCCTCTCTCTTCTTCTAACACAAAGAACACACTGCTTATTTACTCCAGAAGAGGCAACAATGGATCTGGCTATTTGGAGTTGAACCTGCCAGTGCCTTGATGTTGAACAATTCAGTCTCTAGTACTAGGAGATAAAGTTCTGTTCCTCACATCACCCTGTCTTGAGTATGGTGTCACAGTAACACAAATAAAAAAAAAAACAAAAAAACTATGGTCATTGTTAAAGTTCAGCCAACCACCATTTTGTCCACCCCAAGCTCAGCACCACCTGGCATTGGATGTCTTTTTCTTTCTTCATTACCCTCTCAGTCCTTGTGGGAGGTGGAATTTCAGTAAACACATGGACCGAAAGCCTATAGTCAGAATGGAGGCCAGGCCAGTCATGTGACTTCTGTTTCCTCAGGATTCTCATTGGAAAAAAAACAGTTGACTTAAGTAGATAAAGTTTGAAATATGGAAATGGGTTTTGTGGTTAAAAACTTAGCAGCTTTTTTCCTCTCTCTTGAAGCTCTCCATCTTCTTCGTTATGTTTACTTAGTGTTCTCCCTGTGGCAAGCCATGGGGATTTCTTTTGCTGTTCTACGTGATATGCGGCGCACTTCTTGTACCTGTACAGGGGTGTCTTTCCTTAGTTTGAAGAAGTTTCCTTTTATGATCCTGTTAAAGATTCAGTCTACGTCATTGACATTGGATTTCTCCCTCAGCTGTGCCTAGAACTCACAGGTTTGGTTTGCCACGGTATCCCATGTTTCCTTTGTGGTCTTCTCTTGGGTTTTTACTTTTTTCGTGTTTCTTGCTTATTTGGTCCAGACCCTCTATTTTATCCTTGAGACCTGATATTCTGGTCTGTTTGATTCTCTCTACTTGTAAGGCTTTCCGATTTGTTTTCTAGTTAGACTACTGGGTTGTTTTTCTTCTTTCTTTTCCAACTGCATCTTCATTTCAGCTTAAGTCCTCTTCAATGCATCCATCTTTTTATCGAATCCCGTCTTGAAGTCCTGGGTTATCTTTGCACTTCCATTATTGTTATGTTTGAATTTTCCTGGACATCGTGTTGATGTGTTTAACTTTGTTTTTCTTATTTTTAACCCTGAGTGTCAAAACTAAGAAATTTCACTGTGGAACTTCCATGCAAGCCTACAGTGAACTTGGATCATTTTTCACCTGCTCTGTTACATTTCAGCAGCAGTACATGTTTTAAAGTGGTTGCTGTTGTTGTTATTGTTTTCATTTTTCAGACTCTGACTTTATGCTCCTTGTTTGAGCAGACTCAGACCCTATCACTCTATTTAGAAACCTTGGGTCTGGAGAGATAGCTCAGCTGGTACAGGGAGTCACACCAAACCTGAGGACATGAATTCAATCTCTCGAACCCACATGGCGGAAGAAGAGAGAAAGCCACAGCAACTTACACAGGATCTTCACCAGTGTACACACAGACAGAGACAGGCAGACAATGATAGATAGATAGATAGATAGATAGATAGATAGATAGATAGATAGATAGATAGATAGATAGATCCATTTTAAACCTACAGAATGGGAGAAAATATTTACCAGCTACACTTCAGACAATGGACTAATATCCAGAATTTAGAAAGAATTACAAAAAATACCAAGAAAATAAAACTGCCAGTCAAAAACAGGCTCATTATACGCTTAAACAAAGGAGTTAAAATGACCAAAAACTATTCTAAAATGTGTTCAATAACCCTATAAATCAGAGCCAGGCAAATTAAGATTGTTCTGAGATTCCACTCACCCCAGGCAGAACAGTGATCAACAAATCTACCAGGAAATGCTAGAGAGGATACAGAAAGAAAGATATCTTAACTCACTGTTGTTGGGTATGAATTAATACAGCTGTGGTACGTTGTGGATATCAGTGTGAAGAGCTCTCAAAGAATTAAAACTCCACCAACCACATGGGTCAGCTTATCTCATTCCTGGACATTTACCTAGACAAAGCCACACCTACCCTAGAGATATTTGCACCTCTTACTTAATGATTTAGTCACTATAGCAAAGGATCGAACGAATTACCCACCATCAGATGAATGGATAATGAGAATTTGATAGATGTGATGGAATACGACTCCTCTCTAAAAATCATGAAATGTAAGAACCTGTAGGGAAATGGACAGACTCAGAATGTATAATACTAAGTAAGGTCATACAGTCTCTGAAAGAAAAATACCACATGTTCTCTCTCTCTCATATTTGGAATCTAGACAATTATATATAATTATATTATATATAATGTTATTATAATGTATATTATGTATATACATGCAAATGAACACGTGGGTACAGTATGAAGGAAGAGAACAAGAAAAGCTAGATAAAAGGGGATAATAATGGACTGAATGCACATGGTGGACACCAGCTATGAAAGAGGATTTAAAGCAAATTGTTATTCTGGTCCTAAATTTATCAGGGACCTTTTTTTTGGTAGGTAAATACAGAAAATGTACTTGATACTAAAAGCATAAGTTTCACAGCTTTCATTCTGACTGCCTATTCTAACTGGATAGAAGTTCATGGAGTTGTAAAAAAGCAACAGATTTTTAGTCTGTTTAATTTTGTTGTGAGGATCCATCCATCCGCCTGTCCATCTACCCATTTATCCTTGGACCTAACCATGGACACCATTCACCTGTCCTCCCCATCCGTCCTTCACAGGCATGAGGAACAAAAAGTAAAAGTATGCAATTTGTATGAAGGTCATCTGTATAATTCCTTCCTCCTCCCCCTCTTCCTCCTCTCCCTTCTCTCCCTCTCCCTCCTCCTCTCCCTCCTCTTCCTCTTCTCCTTCCTCTCCCTCTCCATTCTCCTCTTCCTCTTCTCCTTCCTCCCCTCTCCATTCTCCTCTTCCTCTTCTTCCTCCTCCTCTCCCTCCTCTCCATCTCTCCCTCCTCCTCTCCCTCCTCCTCTTCCTCTTCTTCCTCCTCCTCTCCTTCCTCTCCTTTCTCCCTTCCTCCTCTTCCTCCTCCTCTTCTTCTAAGTGTCCATTCAGTTCATCTGTCCATTTGTTGATTGGCAGTTTTAGTCTCTTGCTATTTAACTCTACAATTCTTTGTAATCGCTGAATAGTATTTGTCTGGAGTAGAGCTGGACATTTCCTCTCCATTCTGTGGGCTGTCTGTCAATTCTAATTACTTTATTAGCTTTCTAATAGAATTATTGAATTAAGTGATCTTAGAGCACATACTTGCAGTAAGCATCATCTCCCGGTGTGGAATCAGGACAATGGGCAGCAAGTGAGCAGAGCATGTATTGGACCTGGACTCTGAACCACCACTGAGTCACATGCTCAGCGTCTGTCTCAGGCTTTCAGCAACAGGACAAATGCGGGCGATGACAAAGTATCCGCCATAGATCTGCTGTAAACAGCTTAAGTACATGAAGTTCTTAGATGGTTGATGGGCACCTTAGAAGGGAATTACTGTTAGCTGCTATTTTTCTATTTTTATTGTTTGTAAAAATGCTGGTAATCCACTTAATGTTTAAAGTTGGAAAAGGGATGACAAAATGAAACTATGATAACTCTAATATACAAACACACTCACTGCCATTACTCTGTTCAGCATATTAGAAATATTGTAATGATTTTTGTAGACATTTCTCAGGCTACCATGTGTCTATGTAATGACTTGTTACTATGTCTCAAATGATTACTTAAGGCTTTTAGATACATTTCACTATCTGCATTGAATAAACTGGACTGGTAATTGTGGGGAATCTGTCTGCTGAACACCTCTGGAACAGGAAGTGGACCTGGATTTCTTTTTGGCCTTCACTGTGATACAGAGATGGTGTCCCTGTTTCCTAACTATTTCATCTTCTAGTTACACAGACAGAATCCAGAAGCTCAGGAAAGAAACGGTGGGTACAGGTTACCTTTGGTCCTTCCGACAGGTCTTAGGAAGCCAGACACAAACAGACTGTGGCACAGGCTTTTCACCAGCCCTATCTTAGTGTGACTATAGTTTTATTCACGATTCAGGCAACAAGTTTCATGACACCACTGCTTGGGGGAATCGAGATGCTCACGTTGGAGCTGCTAGGCAAGTTCTGGTGTATTTGTGGCTCATATGAAGGAACAGAAGTACGTACTTGTTTTCCATGCGTCCATAGAATTAAATCCCTCTTACCTGTCATGTAGAATGCAGCCGTGATCTCTGGGTGTATCTCTCACTCCTCTTCTGCCTCCTCTCACCCCTCCCTTCTCCTCTGTGTCTCTCTCCTGTTCTGTCTCCCCGTCTCCCCTTTCTCTCCATGTTGCATCTGTTAGATCCCCTCTATTTCCTTCCCCTCTGTGTCCCATCTCAGAGATCCAAGATTTGCCTACTCAGTCTGCACTCCAGGCCCTTCCTACGTATAGGTGTATTTGTGTGTAAATCTTATTTCACAACTATTGTTTGGCATTTCTCCTCGTCTGTCATGGCAGCATCGTGTTTATGAAGTCTGTCCATCCTTCTAAACCTGGGTTTAGTTCATTTTTCTGCCTAACATCCTTCCATATGTACTTCATGCTTTTACTAGGGGTCTCGCACACAAGAGCAGGTCACTTGGACTGCCCACTCTTCTGCAGCCTTCATCAGTAATTGAACGAAGCATTTGATCTTTGAGTGGGTTTTCTTGCAGAAAAAAAATATATATTTGTACAATTTTTCCCTGCAGAAAAAAAACCTAGACAAGATTTGCTGATGTTGGGGGAATTTTAAACATCACTTTATGATTAAATTTCTCTGCAGAAGGGCTGGGTCAGCCCTCATATCACTTGGCAGTGATGGATGATACTGGTTTTTCCATGGTTTTTTCCTGCATAAAACTGTCTGACCTTGTTTTTTACCAATTGTACAGATGCAAGGTGGTTTCTTTTCTATCTGTCCTTTCCCTCAATTATTTATCGGTGAGATTGGACATCCCTCTACACATTCCTGAGCCACACAGTTTTACCTGTTAAAAGCAGATCATTTACTTATTGTGCCTCCTTAGCTCTGTCTTTCTGTCAATTGTTACACATGCATGCATACACACATACACACATATACATTATACACACATATATGCATACACACATACATATTATACATGTATACACACATATAGACAAACACATACACACAAATACACATACATATTATATACACACATACATATTATACCACACATACATGCATACACACATACACACATACATATTATACACACATACATGCATACACACATACATATTATACATGTATACACACATATAGACAAACACATACACACAAATACACATACATATTCTATACACACATACATATACACATACACACATATACACACATATAGACACACACACACACACACACACCACACCTTAAGATGCTCTGCAAACATCATCTTGCAACCAAGAACCAAGAAAACTAGGCTTCGAGTACTCCACAGCTATGACTATACAAGGGAATCTTATCAGTGGAGAGGCGGGGTTAGAAGTGACAGGCACAGTCCCCCACTTCTCTTTTTCCACAGATCAAAGAGCTTCACTCCTCCAGTTCTTGGTTTTAACTTCCTCACAGGAGCTCACTTCCCAGTACAATGTTCTAGGCCATAGTGGTGTTGATGATGATAGCACTTGTGTCTTAGGCTTTACATAAATGGAAATCCAACTGTATCCTATGTCTTATGGCTCTCAGGTGCTGTAGGAAATAGGGAAAAGGTCCATTTGGATTCTTTTCAAGTCACTTCTTTTCCTCGGGACTAATTAATGCTTTTCTTTTGGTATTTATCATTTTGTGTGCATATTCGGGTTTTTTAAATCTTCTCCTACCTTCCTTATTTTTATTATTGTTTAAAATTTGCAAAGAGAAGCACCACACATATTTTCCTTAATTTTGAAGAGTTTGAGAGCCATGCATTGTAGTCCATGCTTATGAACCCAGCATGTGGGGGGCAGAGGCAAGAGATGTGCAAGTCCCTCATTCTGAGACGCAGGACAGGTACCAAGGGATGCAGGACGACCCGGTGTGACCTCATCTCAGAAAAGGAAAAGAGAGGGCAAGGGCTAGGGAGAAGAGCACTTGCTTCAGAAGAGTGGGGATCTGAGGGTCATCCACCAAATTCCAGGTAAAAGGCCAGCGCAGGAGTGCTTGCGAGTGGATGGCAGGAGGGGTAGAAATGTGCGATCCCAAAAGCTCGATGGCTAGCAGGTCTAGATGAAATATGGAGGTCTAGGTTCAATGAGAGACCCTGTCTCAGAGAATGATAGAGAAAGGTTCCCAACACTGGCCTCTCCTTTACATGCATGCACGTACAAACTCGCCCACACATGTGTACGTACATACATACATTATATATATGCATACACAAACTTGCCCACACATGTGCGCGCACACACACACATATATATGTATACATACATATATATATGTATGTATATATATATATATATATATATATATGCACACATACAAACACACACACAGAGGGGCAGAGAGAGAGAGAGAGAGAGAGAGAGAGAGAGAGAGAGAGAGAGAGAGAGAGAGAGAGAGAGTTGGAAGGATAGACCCCTGCCACCCTGGTCACTCAGAGTTTGGGGTTAAGCGTTGAGCAAACTCAAGGGGCCTGCTTGAGGTGTGGGAGAAAGTTGGCACACCATGGTTTTTCAGGTCTACAACTTTTCTTAGCTCCGTCTCTGCACCACAGTCAAGTCCCACAAGTGCCACAAACACGTCAGGCTGCCTTGTCTCCATCTGTGTGATAGGGATGAACCTTTGGTGGCTTGCGGTCATTGACCGAACAGAAACATAGACACTTTAGACCCCTCTTTAAAGCACTGAAGCACGGCTGCTCCGGATGTGCACAGGGCACCGTACCAGGGGTTTTTGTTCTCCGAAATAAAACCTCTCTTTGTCTGTGTAACTAGGTGAGACACTCCTGTCCTGTGAAGCAATCGAGATCCTTTCACTAACGCACAGGAAGTGAAATGATCCAACTTAAGACTTTAAAAGGAGCAACACACACTGCCTAAGGCAAGTCTGCCACATCCTGGTGCTGCGGAAGGCCCATAGGGGGTTTGCATGCTACCCCTCTCAGTTTCCGGAGCGCTCTGGTGAGACCCTTCCTGGTTCAGTATTGTCAACACTGACAGAAATTTGGTTAAACCTGGGGCTCACCATTAGAGACAGGTTTACCACACAGGTGCCAACTGATCGTCTCTCCCAACCTCGTTCTCAAAGTAAACAAGGGAACATCCTGACCCCCTTTTTGTTAATTCTTCAGCTGAACTGACACTCAGGAAGTAAGGAAGGCTGTTGGGATCTCTAGCAAGAGTTAGAGGACTTACTATGTAAGTAAGTAACTAAGACTCATTGTCGGGCATTTAATTTAGTAGCTGTGGAGTAGAATAACTTCTAGAAGGCCTTGTATTTTATTTTATATCCTCAGAAATCTTCATTTTTAACATTATTGGGCAAGGCTGCAGTCAGGTCCAGTGATTTTGAAAACACTGGAACAACTTCTAAGGACATCTGGAAGATTTTTAAAACAAGATTCTCTTAATTCTTGTCATTGGGATTTACACTAGATTAATCTATATAATATTTTTATGGCAAAGGTTAAATTTAGCTGTCATTCTACCACAAACTTGACATACACAAAAAAGTGAAGCCTTAAATTGTACATTATGTGTATGTGGTGTGTGCGTGTGTATGTGTGGGTGCATGCGTGTGTGTGTGTGTGTGTGTCTGTGTGTTACATTCATTTACATGTACACATGTATGCAGGTCTGCTCACTCATGCCTGTAGCAGGGCAGCCAGAGGTTAACACTGGGCATCTTTTACTTTTCCTCTCTATTTTTTAAGAGTCTCTCACTGAACCTAGAACTGACTTTTTTAGGTGCTCTGGCTGGGCAGCAAGCCCCCAGGATCCAACAGCCTCTATACACCCAGCATGGGGACTGCAGAAATGAATTTCCATGCCTGGCTTTTATGTGAGTGTTGGGGACCCAAACTCTGCCCCCTCCCTCTGTCTCCCCCTCAGTCTCTCTGCCACTCTCTTGTCCTCTCTCCCCTTCTCTCTCTCCCCCTCTCCCCTTTCCCCCTCTCTCTCCCTCATCTCTCTCATTCTCTCTCTCCCTCTCTCTAAGGCACACATGCACACAGGAGTGTTCAAGTGTTCACAAGTGTACAGCAAGCACCTTACCCACTGAGGCAGCTTCCTAGATCCAAAGTGTAGATTTTAGTTTTTACTCCATTTTTTTTTCCTGTTAAGGAACCTGTGGACCTGGGAAAGTAACGACTTTCCTGGGGCTTCATAGACATCTACATGACATTTCTGTAATTTACATTAACATCTGCTGGGGTAGACATGTTCCCACAGGCCATGCATTTTCCTGTTTGTCATGTGTCCTTGGAAAGTGGGCCATCAGCGAATGCCTCCAGAAAGCCCCAGCCCTGCCCTATCTTCCAAAAGGCAACCCCTCTCCAAATGCCTGTTTAATAATTCCAACGTCAAGGTTTTATATCGGGATTGTCCTGGTCCTTATAATATTCCCCAGATAATATGTGGGAATAGTGAATTGGAAGGAGAGGAGTAGATGTGAGCTGACGCCATAGGTCCTTCCCAATCATGTCTGGGATTAATGAACAGAGCATGTTTAGATTTTAGTACCTTGTTTTCTATTTAGAGACCAAAAAGGAAAGGTCTGGGCTAGATGCTACAATGGAGAGAACAGAGAGACGAGAATGGATTGTACTGATTTTAGCAGCTTCTCCTCTACTCTCTGGCAACTCAGCTGTGGTGTGTAACCTGAGGTAGCCTGTGTGAAAAGCGGCAGAGCCAGTCAGAGTCAAGGTCGTGCACGGTCTCCCCTCCTGCTTTCTTCCGTGGAAACCTTGCTAACTGATCGGTTTTGCTTTCCAGTGGATCTCAAAGCAGAGCTGCAAAAGCTTCCACTCTGGACCTCTGGATAGCTACAACCCAAGGATAAAGCGAGTAAGCATTTGGATTCTCATGTAACCATCCATGGCATGGGTCACAGCTAAAGTCAGTCCACTTTAAGCCAAAGATGGGTCAGTAGAGACCAGAGTAACGATTTGGGGGAAGCCCTCGTCCTGGGCTTAGGACACACCCACAGGGAGTCAGTCTTCTTTCCTAAGAGCTCCTGCCGGAAGTATTCATTTTTACCAGTGATATTCCTTCCCATTTGAAAACCCATATATCGGCCACAGTAGGAAAAGAGCAGAGATAATCTGTTGACAACTGTCAGTCAGGTGACAGGAAGAGGTATATAAGCAATGCCCAAAGAGCGTCTGTTACAAAACCCATGAGAAGCCTTGTAATAAACACGATTCTCATATCAACTCCAAAACCCCCCAGGTAAGGGTCAAATAACCATGTCTCTGCTCAGTGGCAGGTGGAGTAACCATCCCAGGGGCCACCAGGGCCTTGTTAGTGAGAGGATGCCAGGCTGCTCCCTCGGTCCCAGTAGCCCCTTTCCTCCAAGTCACACCTGCTTGATCTTCAAAGATACCTCAAAAGCCAAGAACCACCGTTAGGGGAACGCACTCTTTGGAAAGTGACTTTTGTCCATCCCACATGCATCCTCCACCTGGCATGCCAAACCCTCCAGGGATTAAGAGCTCCTCGCACATATCAGTCCCTTGATATTAAATGACCCAGCTTACTAAATGATACTACCCATGCCTCAAGCCAGAGGTGTGCTTAGAATCTGATTAGGGCTCGGCGCGAAAGCGTTCAGCAACTAGGCATCTAAGAGATCTGTCTTCTGGTTCAACTCCCTGCAACTTTCTTCCCACCCCCACCCTTGTCAAAGTGAGGAAATCCGTAGCTGATCGCAGGTTCCGGTTCTGAGTGCTTCCCGTGGGCTTAATAGTTCCCTTTGCCCATAATCTAAACTTCCTGCCACCTGTGACCCAATGGGTTTAAGTTGTTTGGAAATCGGCGTGAGGCTCTCACCTACTCAGCCCTGGCTTTGACCCTCCCTCCACTGCCTCCTGTACTAGAATCCAATAATTTCCCCTGAGTTCTAGTTACAGCACACACCTGGGGTCTCCTCTATTCTCAGAAGCCTCCGTCACAGCGTAAGTCTGCGCTTGGGACACAGGGTGCTCTAAGGACCAAAAGTAGGCGCGGAGCACAGAATTTGAGAATCCCCTGTTTTTCCCTGCCACACGTGCCCACATAGGAAGGCTTGTGCCCCCCCCAACAGGTTGAAAGCGCCTTTGAGGTTCAATCAACAGATAGCGGTGAAAGGGTAACACACCGCTCACAGTGGGAATCCTTATCTCAGAGCTCCCGATGCCAGAACAGCGATGTCTAGGCGCCTTGCAATTTATTTGGCTAAGGAATAGGGGACAGGGTGGTTTGTGGGTTACTGCACTTAAAAAGCACTACGTTCTCTGCCCAAGAGTGATCTCTAGGCAGCATGTGATGACAGCTTTTGAGAAGTTCAGGATGAAATACTTCTTTTAAGGGAAGACACGCCTTTCCTCGCATTTCATGTTATGCAATGCTCTCATTACTAATGCTAGCACCTTGTTTAAAAAAAAACAAAAACAAAAACAAAAAACCAAGACCTTTTTACTTTTGTCTCAGCCCTAATAATTTTTATATAAGTCAATGATAGAAATAGAAAATACTCATAGTTTACAGTGTCTCAGTCTCAGATGCCTAGAGAATTCACTGTGCAAACACCTGAGGACTTTTTATGTGTGATGAAAATGTACTTATATTTCTTTTCCTTATTTCTTCCTTTTCTAGTCTATAGCTTTGTTGTTGTTTGACAGTAGCATACATTTACACACTGCACCACGCCCCATTTCCCACGTCATGGCCCCTCCTATACCCACTGAAACACTTCTTCCCAAATGCCACCCCAGCCCCGTTTGACTCCTTCTTTCTGTGTCTGACCCACAGATGTTAACAGAGTTTCACATATTTTCCTCGCTTGTTAAGAATTTCACTGGGTATATTCTCTGTGCCTGGCATTGTGTCCCTTAAGGACATTTTCACGTGAGCATGTTGTGTGTTGAGCGTGTCCTGTGAATCTTTATATTGTCATTTTGGGGATCTATTAGAGATGTTTTCAGCGCCTCAGTCTCAGAAACAAATGGCTGACTCCGCTGCTCCTCCAGCCCTCGGGCTCGAAGCACTGATCTCTCTCAGTACTTTGTTGAAAAGGTAGGGTTCTGATTTATGCCCTTCCCAACAGACAGTCCCTCTGTGTGTGTGTGTGTGTGTGTGTGTGTGTGTGAGAGAGAGAGAGAGAGAGAGAGAGAGAGAGAGAGAGAGAGTAAGGAACTTTGAAAAATAAACAACCTTATCTTCTTATTTCTGATCCCACATTTCGCTTTGGTTTTAAAATTCACCCATGAACACTTTCCAGGCATACCGAAATGGGCGGTCTCAGCACTCCGTTTTCAGTCGGACTTTACTCAGTCTCCAAAGATCTCGCCTTCAACATTCACAGCCTTTGACTTCTGACACATTGTCAAAACTGACTTTTCAAATGCCACCTTCCTCTTTCATGCAGCTAGCGCAGAAACACCTCCTCTGGCATCCACCGAGGCCGAAGTCAGGTGACAAGACATGCATGAAGCAGTTGCCTAAAGCAGGCTTTGGCAGTCCCGAGTTTCCACCTGGTGCCCACGGCCGACTGTCCCAAGGCTGTGGCTGCCAGCATGCAATGTGTTCTATGCTGAATGAGATCTACATATGTGTCCTTTGTTTTACTCTCCTCCTATTTGGGGGTAGGAATTTGAGACAGGTTCTCACCATGCAGAGCCCAGGCTGGTCTAAAACCTGCTGCCAGTTCTCCCGGTGCAGCCTCCTGAGTGCTTTGGTGGCTCACCTGCTCAAAATTTCTACTGTGAGGTTTTCATGGATTCTCCAGCTCCCTCCACTAGACCACCTTGATAAAAAAAAAAAGAGGTCAAGTCGGGAAAGTCAATATTTTAGATAAAGGAGGGGGGAAAACCTTTATCGGAAGACAATGGACATCATAAATTAATTTCTGTTTCTAACCCCTGTAATTCAACGCAGCCAATTTTTAGTAAATTTACTGATTGAAATCTGTATTTTCTATACCGTGCTGGATACTTCACCCTCTATAGACTTTAAAAATTTACCACAAAGATTGCCACGAAGAAACGTATTAGCCACAATATCTTCACAAGTCCTCTTAGTTGGTATATTTTACTGACGATTCAAGGGGTCCTTTTAGAATTATTTTTAATTACACGCCTCTATGTATGTGTGCATAACCATGTGTGTGCAAGTGTTCACAATGGCCAGAGGCATCAACAGGCAACTGTGAGCTTCTCAACTTGGTTGCAGGGGAGCAAACTATAGGATATTAAGGCGATCGGGCTGTGACATGTAGCCCCATCGATCACCGGGGTTGATTTGGCTGCTCTGGATGACTAAGCAGGTTGCCCCCACTTCCTCCCTCACCACTCCACATGGACCCTTTCCAAAGCTGGGTACTTTGCAGGAATGGAGAACGACCGGTCTAAGGTCGAAGGTAGCCCAGTAGCTGTATTCCCCTGCTAGAATCTTCAAAAAAGCTCGCAAGGTCTCTCTATAACAGCAACCAATGTTCTTAAACCCCTCGGGACATGTCACCATCCCTCGGGACATCCTTAAAGACAAGGAAGTAGGAAGGTCTACAGAAGTCCAAAGATAATGAATTCACTGAGGATGTATGGGGCAAGAGGCCCTTAAGGCATGAATAGAATCTGAATGTTCAGAGTCGAGATGGAGAAAGAACACACACACACTGTTAAGGACAGTACAGCTGAGGGTTAAAACAAACTGCATGGACACTTAAAAAAAATTTTTTTTATCTTTACAGGTGTTTTGCCTGTAAGAATACCACGTGCATGCAGTGTCCATTGTGGCCAGAAGAGGGCATCAGATCTCCTGGGACTGGCGTTCCAGATAGTGGTGAACAGCCAAGAGGATGCTGGGAATTGAACCTGGATGCTCTTAAGCTCTGAGCCATCTCTCTAGCCCCGAACGTAAACTTTTTAATAGTCTGCCCAACTTTAGTTTCCCACTATATAACCCAGGGTTTTGGTTAAAGGGAAAAGTTGGCCTCTAAAACTTATGTTTGCTTACTCCCAAAATGTCAAAATTCATCTGAAAAGTATTGAAAAGTTTAAAAACAAGAAATAACCGAAAGTCCAAATAAGCTATAAAACCAGTATTTCAGAAGAATTTTCAATATTTTTTTGTTTTGAAGTAGTATTCTACTACATTACCTGGGACCCCTGATCTTCCACTTTTAGCAAACTAGGGAGGAAGGGAAAATCCCTTAGGCTGACTAAGGATATTTAAAAATCTAAGACTTGTTTAATGCTGTGGTTTGGGAACTCCCAGGTAAATTGGAGTTCGCATAATAGGGCAGATAGCGATTCTAAGAAGTGAAACAGAGTGATTTGTGTGTTAAAGCATTTGTGTCTTTCCTGGTTTACCTGTGGATCATCCAGTGCCTCTCTGTCCATTCTGCAGAGACCCTTCGCCTGGGAAAGACTCAGGCCAAAGCAGTAACAGCGTGCCTCAGGAGGGCTCTGAGGGTGCTGGGGAGGGGGTGGGGGTTGTTCAGCAACCACAGAAGGTCCACACCTCCCCTTGAAACTTCTTTAATAGATTTCCATAGGCAAAGACTCAGTGTCGTGGATACTGCTAAGATTGACTGCAAGTGAGTGTGTAAATCCTATCGATATTTCAGTCATGTTCAGATCCTAGGATCCCCGCCTACTCCCGATCTCAGTGTGTTTATTGTGACGAGCTGATTTCCGCGTGCTGCGGGCTATGGCAGTTCTTGGGGAGGCCACCCTCCTGGCAAACTAAGGAAACAGTTTGCTTCTGCCTCAGGCATTAGCATCTTAATACACTGGTCTTCAACTGTGATAACAATTCGTCTTCAAGGACTTCCTCTGTTGTGAACCTTATTAAATAACGAGTTGACTGTTGCTGACGTGTTGGTTTTCCGGCCGCGTCACGGATGCCTCTCCCTCCCGCTCCTTTTCGACTCCCTCCGTTTAAATGTTTAGTTCAGTGAAGCTGGGTTTCTGTGCCAAGTGCTTGTTTACTGGTTTGTTGGTTTGTTTGCCTTTGAAGCAATTTGAGGACGGTTCCCGTTTCCAGTAACAGTTGATTAAGCTAAACACATTTTCTGGGCTTTGTTGAGGCCCACAGTCTGCTTAGCAGGGATAATTTACTACTTCTGAGTCTACATCCTCTAAAAGACTCAGAAGTGGTAAACAGAGGCTATGGGCAGCCGTCAGACTTAAGGAAAATGTGTGCTGGGCATGCGCGGGGGTGGGGGGCTCAAAACATACAAGCTATGTCTATATTACATGGAAATCACGTTGCTGTAACGAGCGATTATATTTCTTACTATGAGTGTGACGTCCCGCTTCACTAAAATAACAATGATGCCTATTAAGTCTACGAGAAGTAAAGGGAACTGGATTGAGCATGAATCTTCAGAAATACAGAAAAAAAAAAAAAAAAAGGAAAACTGCTGAGGTGTGCTGGTCCATCCTGCGTGCAAACCAGGACCAATGCAAGGACTACAAGAAAAGGAGAGATTAGAAGGTAGGGTAAAACAAACAAACAAACAAACAAAAAAAAAAACCATTTTTTTTTAGAACCAATGACTTGTAACAAGTCATTCATGTTTCATCTAAGGAAAGTTAGCCAGGAGGGGCACGCTGGTTGATGTACATTGTTGGGGTTTAAATTGTTTGTCTTTTTATTTGAATAAGGCTAGCAAACTGTTTTGTAAAACTTGGCTGGGCAAAAGTTGGTCATGTTCTAAGCTTGGCATCAGGGCGGTAAGGAGAGAGAAGGGCACACAGTGAACACCACTGAAGATACACACTGCCACCAAATGAAAGGTGGTTACGTGGAAACACAATTATCTCTGCTTCTCAGTCCAGACAACCGGGAAGCCTGTGGTGGTATCAGGACTGGTAATAAACAAAGCAAGGATCAAATGTCTGGATGAGAAAATACAGAGATTCACCAGCGGTCACAGAGAACGGTGAAATAAAAGCACAAATTTCACAGTAAACTTTAGATAGAAGAAAGGAGAGGCTATTTAACCAAGTATTTTCATAGGTATCAAACACCTTAAAATAGGAGCAAATTGATCTAATAATGCATCTCCTATTTTAATCATGGGGATTCAAGGCCACCCTGACATTTGAAAATCAAAGTAATGCACCGTATTGACAAGATGAAAAAGAAACTCAGCCATTTCAACAGATGCATGCTCGCTATTCCACAAAGCTCATTATAAAATCTCTCCGCCAATTAGTAAACAGGATTAGCAAACCACAATTCTGAGCTGAGAAGGGCCAGCCACAGAAACAGGTAGCTAGCATCGCCCAGGGATGGGTGAAAGACTGTTGTCCTGAGATCAGAAACAAGGCAGCGTAGCTTTGCCACCACGTGTAGTCTCAGGTGAGTGGAGGAGCGTTAACAGCGTGACCTGCCCTTGCAGAGGACCAGTTTGCATCCCTACATCCACACCGGATAGAACCTCCTGTGGACGGTGCTCCTAGAGACCCAACATCCTCTTTCTGACCTCTGCAGGCACTATACTCACTGCACAATGCACTCACACACACACACACACACACACACACACACAATGAAAAAACAAATATGAATCCAGAAGTGCAGACACAGGCCATCTCAATAAGACAAAAATCAACGACAGATATAGACCGTATAGAGAGAATTGAACATCCTTTGTCTTCCCACCAGCAGATGACACGGCTGCCGGAGAAGAAAATCTTAGGCATCTAATAGAAGTGGTAAGTGATTATGAGAGTTATAGGAGGACAGATGAAAATACAAAATAAACTGTATTCCTATATGTTAGCAGCACCTGTGAAAATAGAAACTTTTAGATTAAGCTATAGTAGGCTGAAAAGAGCATATTTAAAAACAAGTAAGAAAATGTATGAGTATATACTTAAAGACATTACTGGAAAAAGAAATGTAAGAGTACCTTCAAAATGGGATAATAGACTTCTTTCTCTTTACACTGCTTTGTTTTGTTGGGTTTTGTTTTGTGTGAGACAGGATTTCTTTATGTAGCCCTGACCAGGTTGGCCACAAACCTATAGAAATCTGCCTGCCTCTGCCTCCCAAGTGCTGGGATTAAAGGCACGCATTGCCACTGCCTGGAAAAAATATTACTTTATTATTTTATTTAATATATTATTTTTATGGTCTGAAAAACTCAGTATTGTTGTGGGACTAACTAGTTATCTATATGAACAACCACTACAGTTTAACCTGCATCTCATTCCACTATAGTTTGCCTTTTAAATGACCACACACATCTGGGGAAACCTCGTCCTTAGAGTGGCGCTGTCACTGGTAGACTCGTCAGCAGAGGAGGCTGTCTGGATCCTTCAGCACAGGCCCTTCAAGGAAATGGTGGGCCCCCAGTCTCTGCCTCTTCTTGATTCTCTTAACTTCGAAGCCATAAAGTGAAATTGTGTATGTCACTATGTGTTCTCACCATGAGATACTTAGATCTGCTGCAGGCCCAGGGTGACAGGGCCAGGCATTTCTGGACTCAAACATCCCAAGCTATAAGAGAAAGAGAGTCGCTGCTCTTTAAAAGTTAATGATCTTGCTGACCACTGTAACCCTGGGTAGAGGCAGGAGGACCCAGAGTTCAAGGTCATCCTCAGCTAGAATGAGCATGAGTCGTAGGATACATGACACAATGTTATGAATACACACACAAACATACACAATACACGTACACACACACATATACATGCACACACATACACACATAAACACATACACACATAAACATACATACATGCACACACATACACATACACACACATACACACATAAAAACACACACATACACACATAAACATACACCATACACACACATATGCACACACACATAAACACACACAGACACACATACACACATATGTGCACTTTAGTGATAGAAGCTAACATATATACAATACAAACCAGACATACAATTAATCTAAAATGAATCAAGAACTAAATGCAAGAATTAAAACTATAAAACACATAAAATAAAGGAGAATGAAATGGTGGCAGCTGTGAAGTAGGCTATGGCAATTTATATAAAATCTCGTATATTTTTAAAAAGAAAAAAGATGACTTGAATATTCTTACATTTTTAATCTTCAGAAGACACTGTTGTGAGTTTAATGATGCAAACCACATATGTCATAAAGAGATATGTGTACCCAGAATGCACAAAATGTTCTTCAAGCAGAACGTGAAACAGTAGAGACACTATGGAAAAGAACACATTACTTTCTAGAAGAACTTAAAAATGAACTAGCATATGATTTAGCAATTTTACTTCAGAATAACTGCAGAGAGTCAAAAGTGAGTTCTTGCAAAAGTACGTGTCTGCCCATTTGTGCAGCAGAATTAGCCACAGTTTAAAAAAAATTAAGAGCTTCCCAAATATTTGTCTATGGATGAGGAAATATCCATGCACCAAACCACAGCTGAGAGCTCTAAAGGGAACTTACACACAGGTTACAGGACAGATGAGCCTGTGGAATGCCACGCCGTGAAGTAAGTAGGCCACAAAATGGCAAATATTAGTGATCCCAGGCACCCAGGTCACTTTTAGATCTCACATTAGCAGGGCACTCCTGCTGTCTAATTGGTGGAGGCCGGAGATGTTGTAAACACCCTGCAAACCTACAACCTTCCCTAATAGAATCATTTGTCTCAAAATGCAAATAGTTCATTAAAACAAAAACAAAAACGTGATCTGTGCTCATAACTAAAGCCTTCACCTCCTTTCTCTGGTAGAACTTTTTCTCCTTGTTCCACATTGCCTGTACTAGTTGTGTTTTGAATGCGGCACACACACACACACACACACACACACACACACACACACACACACACACAGAGAGAGAGAGAGAGAGAGAGAGAGAGAGAGAGAGGAGAGAGAGGGAGAGAGGGGAGAGGGGAGGGAGAGGGGAGGGAGAGGGAGAGGGCTGGAGGCAGCCTACAGCATCTCTATTGTAGGAGGCTGCTCCATCTAATCATACACTTGTCTTCCTCTTCTCATTCTTCCACTCGTAAGTGACACCATCTACTGGCACTGGCCCTGAGATGGCCAAATAATTCTCTCTCTCTCTCTCTCTCTCTCTCTCTCTCTCTCTCTCTCTCTCTGCATAGATGCTGGTGTTATAATAGGTAATAGTCAATGAAACCTTGACTGGATTTAGAATCACTGTGGAAAACAGCTTCTGGGTGCGTCTTTGCTGCTAATATTTCTAATAAGGTTTAACTAAAGAAATAAGACCATAAATGTGGGGGCCATAGGCAGAGGTTCCAGACTGAATAAAGAGATGGTGAGTGAGTACCAACGTTCATCTCTGCTTCCTGACTGTGGATGTTCACCCCTCTCCGGCCATGTGTTCTCCAATGTGGTGGACTGTACCACCAAACTGTAAGCCCAAATAAACCTATGCTTCCCAAAGTCACTTATGCCAGGGACTCGGTTTCAGCCATGAGGACAGTAACTAGCACACATGGGCAGTAAAGAGGGGCTACCTGGCCTTTATACTTTATTATCCCCTTTTTATAGGCTATGTGCTTCTACCCTCTTCTGATTTAAATACCACCCTTCCGGAGGTGTTCACTACTGACGTGTGCCCATGTGTGTAAAACCTGATTTAATGGGCAGCTCAACAAATACAAGAAATAAAAAGGACATCGACTATGAGCTTAACTGTAAGCAGACTGTTGTAATGTGTGGTCCCATTGCCCTTATCCCGTGTCCTGTCCAAGTGACCTTAGCATCTTGTCAGTTAATTGAGCATTGACTTTACTTCTTGTGGAGAAGGGGCCTCAGTAACAGATACAGAAGTAGGGCAGAATGTTCTGCATCCATCTTTGCCACCGGAAAAAAAACCTCAGGATTAGAATATGTAGATGTATATGATATATGTTTATGTATGTGTATATGAATGTGTGTTGAATGTGAATATGAATGTGTGCATGCATTCATATACATTGCCGACTATTGAAAACCAAGCATTCCAAACCACCCCTTTTGTATTGCCCGTATTTCCCTTCAGAACATCTAAACACCACACCAGCCTTCTACAACAGAGTACTGCTTCCACCTGCAGTTAGAAACATACAATAATTACTTCCCGGGAAATAATGGTTTTTCTCTAGAAAAGAACTTAGAAACAAATTATAACAATCAATTTCGAGTCCAATTTATACATCTCAATATTCTAGCCTGATGTCTAGAGGCAATTAGTAGCGTCTATATCTGCGCACATTAATTGGTGCACTGCAAGCAAGCCTGGGGTTGTTATAGCCTGAGGAATTATAGGCTGAGATAAAGAAATGTTCCAATAACTCTGTGTTGGCTTAGGATTGCCATTCTCAGACTACCTTTATACATGTTCCTAACATTCCTCAGTAACTTGTCCTAGATGTTCTCATGATGTGGACTTGGGTCTCTCATGGCAGGCTGGGTTTGCGGCCTCTCTGAAGGCAGAAAGAAGTTTTAAACCAACCCCTTTTTAAAGACTATTTCCAGGGCAATTTTAACTTTACAACAAAATTAAGAGGCAGCTAACACAGATTTCCCATTGTATTTATTGTCAGCACATTCACACACACACACTGTAAGAAAGCACTGAGCAGAACAGTGTGCCCGTCATAACTGGTGAAACTCCATCAACACATCAGTATCCCCCACAATCCATAGCTTACATGAGGGTTCCCTTGATGAGCATTCCATGAGTTTAGACAAACATATAATGATATGCATTCATCATTACCACACAGAGTAATTCAGCCCTAAAATTCTTCTGGGCCCCCTAACATTCTTCTTATACTCTCATAACATAATTATTAAAAATATTTCTGAACTGTCAAATTTTCGATATCGGTGCATTTACAAAGATTGCGTCTAGAAAGTGGATGAGCAGAGCTGATGACCCAGTAAAGCCTGTAGAGAGACTACCGCAATTCTTACTCATTCACATTCACACTCTCTCCCTTCACCATGAAATCAGCCACATCAAAGTGTCCCCGGTCACCCGAGAACTCAGCCCAAGGTTCAGTTGGTAGAGCATTTGTTGACTTCACACCACGACCTGGGTTCAAACCACCGGCCACACACTAACCAGGCATAATAGATCCTGTAACTCAGTGCTGGGGCAGTGAAGGCAGAAGGATGAGGAGTTCAAGGTCACCCTTGACTACAGTGTGTTTGAAGTGAGCCTGGGCAAGATGAGTCCCCAGGGAGATGGAGGAAGGGAAGGAGTAGGTCCCAAATCCAATGTGAATGTGGGTATACCAGAAGTAAGGCATAAATAATAAACCCATGTGTCATGCCCAGCCCTGTTCTCCAGTGTATAGCCATGAAACCCAAAGGAAGGACGAAAAGGATGGTCAGAGTGACCACAGTGAAGGGTAGGGGACTGATATATGAAAGACGACTTCTGATAGCTTACGAGACTGAGCTTTGAATAACCACCCTGGTGCATAATCTACTCTGACAAAGTGGAAGTGACTATAAACGGGGTTAGGAGGAAACAAATGTGCAGTTTAGCAACATTGGGAATAGAGTCTGTAGCTAGAAAGGCAAGAGGAAGTGTGCACCAGCACCTTAGTGGGTAAGATTTTCTCACAGGTGCTCAGGGTAACCATCCTGATACTTCTAAGCATACACATTGGAGTAGATGGCCAATGGTAAGAACCAGGGTTGTTAGCCAGGAAAGTGAAGTAGAAGCAAGGGACGGATGGGCATTAAAGTGAGTCACACCATAGCGGGTTAGTGTTGGAGACATCTGCTTGAGTGGTGGTTTAAATAAGGATGCTCTGCCCTCTCCCCCATAGGCTCGAATGTTGGAATGTTGGTCCCCAGTTGGTGGAACCGTTTGGGAACGATTAGAAGGTGTGACTTTATTGGTGCCACTGGAGTTACACATTGAGGTTTCAAAAGTCCAAGCCATTCTCAGTCATCTCTCTTCTCTGTCTCTTACTTGCAGATAAAATGTAAGCTCTCAGGTATTACTCCAGCACCATGCCTGCCTGGCTACTACCATGCTCACTGCAATGGTGGTTATAGACTTACCCTCTGAAATGTAATCCCCCCACTAAACATTTTCTTCAAAAGGTTGCCTGGACAGCCTGCTCTCAGATGCATAGTGACATACATAAATATGTATGTCACTATACATATATGTACTTCCTACTTGGTCTGCTGAAATGTCCTAGCGATGGTGACATTCCTCGAATAGCAAGCATACCAAAAGCCATGGTTTCTAGTGCCATTCTCCGAGTAAAAGTTGTAGGTTGATGTCATTATGCAGGTGAAGGCAGGTACAGGATAGAACAAAGCTTGTCATTGGATGGGAAGGAAAGATGAGCAGGAGAAAAGTTTTAGAGGGGAGAGGAGACCAGAGCAAGGGGGGAGAGCAGCGGAGAGAACATGGAGGCTGATGTTAAGATTCCTCTCTGCACATTTACAGGTTGCCGCGACTGTTCTTAAGGGATGGATGTGTACAGGAATTTGTGTGTCTAGATGAGCAAACTAGTGTGCAGTTTATACCCTGATCAATTGGTTGTAAGTTAATTGTGTGGATGCATTGTACACTGAGTGTTCAACATATAAATCTGGTGGTCGGGGTACAGTTTGTTGAGTCCCGACTTCACTGGGTTGTTGGGAGTGTGAGCAGAGTCTGTGACAGGAAGTCGTGCTAGGCTACAGAATGCTTGGGGCTAGAACACAATGTGTGTGTCAGGCGTGGTGACAACCCACCAAGGGACAGTGTGTGAAAGTGGCTGACAAGCAGCTAGAGCCCTCAGATCCCCTCAGAGTGGGAACTCGCGGGAACCATTTCTGCGGCTTTATTAATTATACTGCAACAAAAATTACTTAGAAAACGGGTCATTCTAAAACTGGAGATGGAAATATGCATGGGTGAAGGGAACTCTCGTGGTGGGAGGAAGGGAAAAAGGAAGGAGAGAATGAAGGAGGGAAGAAAGGGGGTAAGTAGGGGGGCGGAGAAAGGAGGGGAAGGGAGGGGGAAATCCTCCACAAAGATGATACGGCAATAATAATACGTGATGATAACCCAAAGTAAAATGGACCTGCCAGGACATATGTGTGCTTTTTAAATAGGACATAAAATTAAAACAAACGAGTAAAGAATATACCAATATGGTGAAGAAGAATTCCAAATAATTCTTGTAAATCTTTCATACATTAAAAAGATAAAAAGACTGGTTAATTTAGAACACTTTATTCTTTGTGTCTGGACTGTTTTCCAAACCAAGCAGAACATAATAAGAGAGGAAAAAAGAGTAATTTCATAATGGAAAACCTTGAAAACTACTCAGTGAATGGCCACCCAAGGTCGCCATCAACATCGGTACGTTTTATTGACACTATATGCCCTTGTTATATCAAGAATAGCACCATGCCTTGGATTTTTTTCATCACATTTTATTAACTCCCTTTTGACCATGAGGAAGACACCAGATGACCTCAGTTAAGGATCATCCCACACAAAAAAACAAAACAAAACAAACAAACAAACAAACAAACAAAAACCTTGGCCAGTTCTCAAACCCGAGGTCAAGCAAGATAGCTCAGCAGGGAATGACACTTGCTACAGAAGTCTGTTGACATGTGTGGTTCATACAGTTGTAAGGAGAGAAACAGCTCTATGTAACTACCCCAACCTCCACACACATGCTATAGTAGACATGACTCTAGTATGTAGAATCAAACTCACGTTGTTATGCTTGATATTAGGAATCTTTACCCAAGACGCATGCGCACACGCATGCGCACACGCGCGCAGCCTCCCTGGCTCCTCTCAGCACTTTTTCTGTGTCTCTTCTCACTTTCTTTTTTTTTTTTCTTTTCTTTTTTTTTTTTTTTTTTGGTTCTTTTTTTTTTTTTTACGGAGCTGGGGACCCGAACCCAGGGCCTTGCGCTTCCTAGGTAAGCGCTCTACCACTGAGCTAAATCCCAGCCCCGCTTCTCACTTTCTGCTCATCCTTTCCCACTTTCTTATCAGAGACACACTCAGTGGTATTGTCCGACAGAAAAGAGAACATAGCGCTCACAAGCAGATCGTATTAAGACGGGTGATAATTGCCCTCAGACACTGTCATGTACCTGCACACAGGCACACAGCAAGTAGATCTTTCTGGAAAGACATTGCAAACTCAACCACTATATTGACCAAGAGGTCTTATTGCACAGGCTTAAATACTCAGAACTCGGCAATAAAGACCCGAGAAGATAGTGACAAACTTGTCTTGAGAAGGCAGTGCCCCTTCACGAACTTTGCCCTATTTGCTGATCACTGCTGAGTCAACTTACTTTCTTCCATGAAATTGTCATTTTCTATTTCCTGGGAAAGGCCTGAGACAAACGAGCCTCCCATATGAGCTTCCTATTAAGACATTAAAAAGAACACCATATCCCGTGGACTTTGGAAGGGGGGGGTTGCAAATTGCATTGGCTTCCTTATGAAAGAGGCGTGCCTGGTCCACTTCATCTCCGGCTAGTTCTTCCGGTAGCCACCTCTTTTAAAAAAAAAATAGTCATTTAAATCAAGCCCCACTTCTGCCCACTGACAGACGAAATCACTCACAGCTAATCCATCTCCTACTTTATTGCCCATAGAAATGAAGAACAGGTTGCAGGAAGCCCCGCGTACGACAGGAGGCTGGGAGATAGATAGCACTCATCCATTTCCTCACAGTGTACATGTTTGATCGTGTTTGCCTAATTATCCCATTAACCTGTGCCTAAAGATCCAATTACTCCAGCTGTGGGTGATTGAAGAAAAGGGCAACCGAAACAGATACCAGGCAGGGGACGTGCGGATTCCTCATCTGTAACGTCTTTAATTGCTGGCTCAGTCTTTCACCAGGAAACCCCTATGGCAGCAAAGATAATGGAAGTGTTTCGGGGCATAGCCTCCAAACTGGCTAACACTCATTTAAATGTTAAGTGTTTCTTATGAATCAAAGAACTCCTCGAAATATTTATAGTGTGTGTGCGCGCATGCGCGCGCCCGAGTGCGTTTGTGTTACGGTTACTGATGATGGAGTTAGCCCTCTCCTTTCCATGTGGGTTCAGGGGACTGAACTTGGGTCTTTGCGGTTTGGTAGCAAGTGCCTTTACCCACAGAGCCGTCTCACTATCCTAAGAACTCATTCACTTAAGATCAATGTTGCATCTCTAGGATGCCAAGGTTGCAGAACCAACCATAGAAGCTCCTTTGGCTCCGATTAAGTACCTATAGGCCATCTATGGAAGTAAACCTTTCCTGCAGAACACACCTATGACTAGCTGGCATAAGCATGAGAAATAGTTCGGATCCCCAGCACGGACACAGAACAGAATGCAGAGTGCAGCAGCATACGTCGGTAATCACGGTACATCTCTGGGGCGACAGAAGACAGCAGATGGAGACAGAAGAATTCCAGAACTCAGGGGCCGGCTAGCCTAGTGACCACAGTGGCAAAGAAGAGAGGTGGAAGTGAAAATTGACACCTAAAATAGTCTTCCAACTACCACATGCACTTACACACACACACACACACACACACACACATAGGGGCAGGCACAACACGCATGGGCACGTAGACACATGCACAGTTTTTTAAATTTATTCAAATGAACACAATTCTTATGGTCTCATCCATTTATTAATTAGGGTTTTTTTTTCCTTTTGTCAGATTATTGTCATTTTGAGTACTAGTCAATAGCTTTCTCTCATCCTAAAGTCTCAGGGATATCCTCTGGCTTCATCAACTGGAACCTTTGCTTCTCATCCACATGGATTTGAACCACATGTGGTAAGCACTGATCTCAGTAGAAAACAGAAAGATAACCTTTGCGTGCCTTTCTCCAGTTTCAAAGCAGCTTGTCATATTACAGCTGAACCGTTAAGTGTCCTATAGGGTGGAGTTGATGGCGATATAATAATAGGAATAGCAGCTAATGCAACTGTTATTAATAACAGCTAATGTTTACTGAAGAACGTCTTCAATCACAGTGCCTGTATTAGTGACCCTTGTTCTTTAGCATCTCATAAATGAAACAATATCTCAGAGCACTGTAAACTTATACAGAGAAAGTTTGGTTCTGGTGATGTGGAGTAGAGAAGCTAGAACAATAACCCGACAATCGAAGAGGCAAAATAGTTCTAAAAAATAAGGTATGCAGCTCACCTCGCCCCATGTACAACTTGGAATAAACTGTGATGATCAGGAAACAGTAGTCTTGTCACAAAGATAAACGAAGTGGTCATTGAAATAGAATTCAGAGTCCAGAAATAGGAAGACACAAATGAAGGCAGTTGATTCTTGACAAGGGCATAAGACAATCCAGTATCAACAGACAGTATGGAACAAGTAGATGCCCATAGGGAAAACAAATGAACTCTACATGTTTTGATGTATGTAAAAGTGAAAACTAACTTAGTATCAATATAGATAGCAGGCTGGAACATCAAATGCAAAACATTAAAATACAGAAAAACAAGTGTAGGGGAGAATCATCATAATGAAGGACCTAGAGATAGGTCTTAAGAGAAAGCCCCATATGCCCAACTGGTGACGTTTAAAACCTGGTTAATCAATACTATTCAAACAAAAAACTATACTCTGTGAACAGCACTTAATGAAGAAAACACAAACTACTGAGTGGAATAAATACTTGCCAATCACATATATGATAGATAACTTGTGTCCAGAATATTAATAATAAATCAGTCTTGAATTATCATAATTTTTAAAACCTTAAATAGAAAGGGCGACAAAATAAGCCAGGCATGGTGGCAGGTACCTAGAATCCCAACACAAGGAAGTGAGCCGAAAGCAGAAAAGTTCCAGAGATCATGGCTCGCCTGGGCTATCCAAACACTGTTTCAAAACAAAACAAAATGGAAAACAGAGTAAAGAAATGTAAACAGGCAAAATTCTGAAGAGAAACTTGACCAAAATGTAACAAATATGTAAGGGAAATAAGCCACTCGTCACAAGGGAATGAAAATCTGAGGCCAGAATGAAACTGTGATCAACATATGTTGGAATGGCTAAAATACAACCAGCAGTAACATCAAATTTGCAAAATAGTAGGTGGAACGGTAAGATATGTTGAGCGAGGTGAATGAGGTCCAAGCAAATATTTGTAAATTATCCTCCCATACAAATCCTAGCCTCACAGTGATAGATTTCTGTATCTAAACTTGAATGGGTGTCTGTAGTGACCAGAAAGCAAAAAGGAAGGGACATTTAGAAATGAAGAAGAGGGTATGTAAAACACAGATAACAGGAGAAGGGTCCTAGGCTTGAAAAGGTTTAATCAGGAATGGAAGGCTAGAAATTGGATTTACAAAAACTAAGGCTGCATTAAAAAACCACACAGAAAACTACGACTTTATAAACAAAACAAAAACAAAAAACAAAACAAAACAAAAGGATTTTAAAAACAATTAAAAGAAAATCCTGGTACAGAGATACTCATAATGGGTGGGCAGTGTTGCTCATAGACTTTTAAAGCAAGAACCCCAGTACCAAGTGGAAGATGTTTCCATCAGCCCAAGAGGTTTGAGAGCCCCTCAGGTGAATGTAGGCTTTTAGGGCTGCTCTTGGCTGTCAACTAGATCTTATTTCTAAAGACATCACCCATTTTAGTGACAGGATACAGAAAAATCAAGGGGGCTGCCTAGCTGGACCAACCCCCACCTCCCCAAGCAAGATATATACCCAAGAATGTCATGACTGAGGGAGAGCCAACTATTTTGTGATTGAATTTGAGGCCACTCCACAGGGAAGAATACTCACCTGATGCTATGAACCTGACCAAGAGCCTACAGCTGGGCAGCTCGGGGGCCAGGGGACGAGCACTGTCATTGTTTCTCAAAATGAACATGCTGTCCAACCACATCCTTGATATTTATGCTTGCACACCTGTACACTTGTGCATCTCTCGGCCTGGGGAAGAGGAACTTTCTTTCTCTGCACTGAGGGACAGTTACTGCAGAGATGTGGACCTGATCAAAGTTCTAAGAATCAATGGTTTGACTTAAACATCTCCACCCAACCTGTCCCCACACCCAAGACCCTGGAAACATCACAGAAGTGAGGATATGAAGAATGCAAACTCCAGAGATGGGGGAAGGGGGAAGAAATGAGACCACTCAGATCAGTCGTAACTACTGCAACTGTGAATGAACATGTATGAACATGCATGAACACAAACACATACCCAGCAGCTATGGATGCTATGCAAGACTGGACACTGCAACTTTCCACTGTAGATAGAGTTAGTGTCCCTGATGTCCCACCCCTTCCTGAGGTGATAAAGATTACTGGTGGGTGGTGGGGAAGAGTGGGTGTCATTTTTTCTCTAGGGGAGTAGCTACTGGAAGACTACATGGGGAAGAAGTGGATTGTAGGGAAAGAAGTGGGAAATCCAGAAGGCAGTAGAGGGTGTTTGTAATCACAATATATATATATATATATATATATATATATGTTTGTGTGTGTGTGTGTATGTATATATATATATATTATGTGTTAGAGTTCTCAAAAATAAACAAGAATAAACTTATAAATCAAATCAAATGTATTTTGTTTACTATGATGGGGGAAAATACTATAAAACATTTTTCATTGTATCATTTTTTAATATTGAAACTGATCTGAACGTTGTACAGTATGAACATGAAAAGTCACATGGTACTCCATAAATATGTAGTAAATATGTACAATTTTTCTGTATACCAACTAAAAATAAAGCATAAATTTGGGGGTGAGGAGGGATGGCTCAGTAGGTGAAATCCTAGCCACACAAGCATGATCAATCTTACTTAAGTTCAATCTCCAATATCCATGCAAAAAGTTGGACCTGGTGTCACACTGTTGTTATTGCAGTGCTGGGGAGACAAAGACAGAAGGATCCCTAGAGCTCACTGGGCAGCCAGCATAGCCTACTTGGTGAGCTCCAGACCAAGGAGCACTGCCTCAGAGGAAGTTGTGAATGGCTCCTCCTGGTAACACCCGAAGTTGTTCTAAAGCCTTACGATAGGCATGCACACATACACAGAAATACACACTCATACACACACACACACACACACACACACACACACACACATGCACACATGCTTGATAATGTTTAAATTAAAATGTAAACATCTTAATTATGAAAGTAAAGAATGGAAACATTCATCAGCTCAGGGATTTATAAGTCCTTGCTCGTCTGCATGAGAACATCCTTTAGCACTGTGGTGTCTTGTTCAATGCATAAAATCACCCCCTCCCCCATGTACCCTCCCTCAGTGACAATCACCAACCATCAGGGGTTTTCAGCTTCCTGTTTTCCTGTGCCACAGTTCTTAGATGTGAGCTGCCCTAAGACGGGCACAAGTGAAAACCTGTCCAAGTCAATCGTCCGTGTTAATTATTATTAGGAAGAAAAACAGTTTCAGAAATGCCCCCAGATAAAAGGAAGCTAATAACCCGAGAATATGCCTTTGGCACGGGAAGTTAATTTCCTGTAACCAAACCACGTATCCAGAGGCAAAGTGGTTTTAGTTGAAGGTCTATCTCCCATGGGATGGGGGTCAGTCACCTGCCGTGTGAGCTCTTCACTATTACAGACTCTTGGGTTCTCACCGTGCCCTGTCTTAATTTTCTTATTCTCTCCTTTGTGGTACATGTGACAAGTTCCTCAGAAAGTTATCCAAACCAGTGTCCTCTCTCTGAGGCCTCCCTGCCAGGGGGAAAATCCACTGTGTTGATTGTACCAATAGATGACTCAGACACACACAATTATGATCCATGAACTATAGTCATTTATTATATTTATTCATGCTGTGGGAACTGTTCCCTCATCCCTAATAAGCTTGTGGGAGTCTGATCAGTTCCAGGGATCTTCTCTGATAGTCCTTTTGTAAGAATGTCTGCAAGAGAACAAGACAGAACCTAAAGAATTTGTGTTCGAGTTAGTAGGGTATCATTAGGGAAATGTCTTCAAAAAAAGCTCAAGACAAAAAATAAGTTAATTGACACACAAATATATTTTGACATAGAAATTTAATTGTCTTGATTTAAGGAAAACAACTTGAGATAGAATGATTGTTGGCAGAGCACCCTCCTCGTGTGTGCAAGGCCCTGGATGTGCTCACTAGTACTGCAAGAGAAAGAATGAGAAACAGGGCAAGAGAGACATAACTACACACACACACACACACACACACACACCATAAATATACAACATAAATGTACACACCACACACACGCATAATCTCACATCATATACATATGCAAAAACACACATATATAAAATAAAAACACTATACATCATACACACATAAAAACACACCATACACACACATACACACACACACAAACACCATACAGACATACCATATGCACATACCATACACACATAAACACACACACCATATATATATACACATCATATACACAGACTACACACATAAACACATACACACCATATATACAAACACTAAATACACACATAAACATACACCATACATACCATATGCATACATAAACACCATACAGACACATCATATGTACACACCATACACACATAAACACATACCATATGCATACACATCACACACACATAAACACACACCACCATACATACCATATACATAAGCACCATACAGACACACTGTATGCATACACCATACACACATAGACACACACACACACACACACACACACACACACACACACACACACACACACACAGATTGGAGGAGGATTGTTTCGAAACATCAATGATCCTGCAGTAGTCCGTCGTGATAACCCACAGCAGCCTGTCACCTGACTGCCTAGTCATACATTAAGGAATCAATAGGCAAAGCATTCTAGACTGTTCGCCGGACTTCAGCTTAGATTCGTTGAATGTAGCCTGTTTGAACTGCCATCTGCTTGTGTACCTGTTCACTTATGTGGACTTCCTGTGCACCTAGACTCCTGCTCATTCATTTTTACATAGCCCTGCCCTTTCAGTTCCACAGTTTTAGAGTCAGTCCTTCAGCCCTGCTCTACCCTGCTGCAGGACTCACTGAGACACTGCCTCTTCCAGAGCCCATACCACAGACTCCTTTACAGTCCTCCCAGCTTTGGCTCCTTAGGCCTCTTTGTCTCTGGAACAGGTTAAACCCCTAGCAATGTGGGAGTGTCCAGTAAATTACTGCCAAAGATATCCCTGTATATTGTCGGTGTGTTACTTAATAAATGCTATGATTGTGGACTAAAACAAACATTTTCATCTGCACAACTTTCCATACAGCACACCCGTGACACATTGAGAAGGAGAGAGAACATTCTGTCAAAGACAGCAACCACCAATCAGGTTGATAGTGACTTTGCTCCCTTCGCCTAAGAATATTTAGCAATACTTAGAAACATTCTAGGTTGCCACAACTGGAGAAAGTTGTTTCTAGTATCTGCAAAACACCCTTCGCTTCACTGGAAAATTCTACAAGGAATTGTCCAGCCCACATGTCAGTCGATTGAGACTGACGAACCTGACTATAAAAGGAGCCTAATCGGAGGATTCATGGACTCTCTAGAAATGTAGACTTCAGATGTTGCTGGTACAAGGGACATGTATGAGGAAAGGATGAAGGTGCTATCATTCTGCCGTTAGTCCCAATTTGAAAGAACTTACAGACACCAGTATATGCAAAGATTCCACTAAAAGCCATCTGCACTGCACGTGCAACGTTTAAGCAAAGCCCAGGTATCCACAGAGGGCCACAGAATCATAACCAGAGAGCTTTACAGTTGCCTCCTTGTGGACAGCCATTGCTCTCTGAGATCATGCTAGCACCAGAACATTAGTCTCCTGACTTGAGGCTATGGACCAAATCTTGGGACATCAAGGTTGATGGAGGGGAAAAAATTTAAAAACAGCTAAGAATGGAAACTTTCTACCTAAGTGTAAAGTATAAGAGAGACTTTTCCTTCTCAAGTAATGTATATACTTCATTTCTTGATCCTAAATGTAAGAGTGGTTCACGGTTATACATAAAGTGAATGGAGAACGATCTCTGGGGTGCTTGGCTGGCTGCTGCTCACCTACGTAACAGACTGTGGCACTCAGAGCAGTGGTACGTCAAGCAAGCTGGAGGGTATTTTTATTTGTTCCTCTGTTATTTGAATGGGACTCAATGTGTGCCACTTTCATTAGTTAATGTGAATCATTAACCATGTTCCCTTCCTCCTGTGTTCAGACTCTGAGCTCCTATTGAAGCCACTCCCCCCAACCCCATCTGAGACAGAGTCACGTAGTCCAGGCTAGCCTCAAATGCTCAATGTCCTTGAGAGCGACCTTGGACTCTTGACACTCCTGTCTTCACCTCTCTAGTCCTAAGATCACAAGTGTGCTCCAGGGTTCTTGTTTCTAAAGCCATTTGTTTTCAGTCAAGAAGATACAGGACTGGAGATACCAGGCTTCTGGAAAACCTCAATCTTTCTCTGATTTATTTATTTCACATATATTTTCCTGAGGGTTCCTTCTGACCCTTCTCAGTGACTGCTGGGAATCCCCTGAGAAGTGATCTCAGCACAGAGACGTGGCTATTCAGAATTCACAAGAGCATCCTTGATGGCAGTGTTTAATTAGGAATGCGGGGGGAAAAATGTCCACACACCCAGACATATTTTAAGAGTGATTCTTACTATAAAAATTCAGGATTTTATAGCTAAAAGAGAATGCAAGATGTGATATTTCCTTTGTCTCAGAGCAAAATAAAAAAATAGTTCATATTAGTTCTCAATTGTCAGTGAAACTCCAGTCTACTTGGTCGAACTCTAAATTATTCCTATTCCATCTGGGACCCCTTTTAAGCTCGGAAACAAAGTTTGGGACACCCTCAGCTTCTCTCTTGACCCAAAGTCCAATTTCAAATCCTAAACTATCCCCTCCTGCGTTTTGTAGGTCTTATTTGCCTGCTTCCAGAGCACCAAGCAGCAAGATTCATGGGACTGAGATATTTGTGCCCAAATCAAAAGAGCCCAGGGATCAGCTGCCATAGTGGCACTAATTCCAACAGATAGGCTGTCAGCCATGTCTATGTGACCTTAATGGCTGCTCACAGCAGTGTCAAGCCATCTTCCCTTTCCTTATCGCTGACCTTCTCTAAAGCCACGGAATTCAAAAAGCACATCTAGAAAAGATCCAGTAGACCACTATGACCTTTCTCTAGACTCTGGATCAGACCCCAGACAGTACCGTGAAGATGTACCTGGATACACATTCGAAGTCTCATTTAATTTTTTGGGACTGGGCTGGAGTTGTGTGATTATTGGTTTAGAGTGATGTTTTAATTCCCTACCAAGGGACCATTTGTTTCTTATCTGAGAGGTATGACCTGCCTGAAGGTTCATCCAAGGGCAGAAAAGGAACTAATCCACAAAATAACTCAACGGACTGAAGAGGCTCTTTGAATGAGAAAATCACACTGCCTTGCTTTGTGCTCAGCCTACAGACCCCGACTTATTCAATGAACCGGTTATACCTTGATTTTCATTTTTGGCGGGATGCCTGCCAACCTCAAATGAAAGCATATTCCTCTTTTCATATGCACTCAACCATCAATACCTCTCCAAACACCTTCTCAAAGAAAAGCTCTTTATCTGTCTTTATAATGACTTTGGCACATTTAAAACCTGAGAGCTAGAACACCCTGGACAAGCCAAGCAACCAGCATGTGAATACAGAGCTGAAATGTTATAGTTAGTCTATACATTTTTTAATGGTTGAACCATAATTATTGTAGAAAATAGGATAAATATAAACTAAGAAACCACAGATTTCAACTTGTTCATGTTACAGTGAGGAACACACACACAGCGGAATGTTTGCCATAAGGAACTCAGATCTTCCACACAAATAATTTTGCTTCTGTCTACAGCACCTCCCTTTCATACCCTTTACTGTTTTTAAGCTTCTTCATAAGAATGTTTGACCTTGATCATACAGGAATTGGGAGGAAACAGTAGATGTGCATCCTCTGCTTGGATGTGCATATACGTTGATATGTCTATACATTTGCATATTTCCTTTCTCATGCCTTTTGATGACTGATGTATTAAATGCACCACAATGTGAAATGTGTTAGAGGCAAACTCTCCATCCATTTGTGCTCAGTAAACTGCAACGAGAGTACTGGCTGCCATTTTAGACGGGGTATATTATGAGCATGTAAGACCATTTCTACACTGGCCGCACTACTCATCTTGCCAAATTAGACTTCCTAACTGCCAAGATGATAGGTGTTGCCAATTTCTTTCCCACCCTGGAAAAATCACAGGGCTTTGTCCTTTCCCATGAAAGAAAGGATTCACGAGCAGAATCAGAAGCACCTGCACTCCCTTCTTGGCCTGCCTCTCGCCTTGAGAACCACTTTAGTGAACCCACAACGCCTGGGGGGTATTCAAGGGCCAGGGCTCAATGGACATTATGAGAGCCGATGCTGGTTTGGAAAAAAAAATTAAAAATACAACCCGCCCAGAGAAGTAATTTTCTTCGAATAATTGAACATCTAGGGATTTTAGTGGGGCATTTGGTACCCGTAACATCTTCAGCTTACACCTCCTTTCCAGTTCATTACTTAAATAATATGCACAGCAATTTATAAAGTGATAACAGAGCGGCTACTTCACTTGGAGACAGAAACCTTGACTGGAGAAATAAATAGACCCAAGCCAAGTGCTGCATCAGTCTTCCTGCTAATACTGTTCGTCATTGATCTCTTGGACATTTTTAAATTTCCATGCATTTGGACCAGGGCCATTTGGTTCAGGTAGCCTTGTTAAAAAGGGATTTGCAGGTCTTTGCAGTGTTGCAGCCCCTGCCAAGTTAGAATAACTCAAGACAAGGTCAATGTCTAGGACTCTCTTGTATTAAATCAGCAAGTAAGCTTATATGCATTGCAGATTCCTTGCCCATGAGATCTCCTGTCTAAAGCAATCTGCTGGAAGGTGATAGGGTTGAAGCATGGGCTAGACAACATGCATATGGCACAGAGTTTGTAATATTCTAAGTGGCATCCACTGTGTCCCCCCTGGGTCAAGGCAAGAGCAGTATTGGTAAATCAATTGTTTAATGCATCTGAGACGAGGCTGTTTATCAAAACTCTTTCTCATTAAACCGGATTCTGTTAAATAAAAGTTCTTTACTGACTTCGTTGGCAAGAGCCACCCTGTATCATATGGCATACTCCACTCACACCAAATCAGTAGCTAACAGCTACACCCTCCTGTGTCTCGGCTCTGACAGACGCTTTGCAGAGTAGACCAAGTGTTCTCCTTCTGCTTAGGCACATGGTTATTAAGGAAATTCTGACAAAATGAATTGTAATTATGGAGAATTAGGAAAGCGGTGACATTACTCAAATATTAAGTCATAACAGAAATGACTAAATCACCCACAACGTTCAAAAAAAAATTGCAGAACTATAATGGCTCACCTGCGATTTCAAAAAGCAATGTCTTCAGATAATGGTTGGTCAAATAGAGGGAGGGGGAGCTCTTTATGGCTTTATGTTCAAACCTACCTCACTGCATTCAAAAATAGGGAACAAAAAGAGAGACTATCTAGTTCCTTGCCTGCTTCTAAAATATTCTTTGCACTGCTATTAAAAGGGAGGAAATAAAAAGGCATTAGCCTGCATAAATTAGAAAGCTTCCCTGAACTTCTGTGTTCTCAAACAAACGAGAGAACTTGGGAGTTAAAAGAGTCTCCTCCCAAGCACCTTGCAAAGCCAAAAACAGCAAGAGCTAGATGCAGGCTTGAACAGGATGCTATCTATAGACCTCAGAATTGGCCTTTGAAAGCTGTCCTGTCCGGTATAACCCTGCTGAGGGGTGGTGATGTTGATATTTCTCTAAGAATGTAAAAGAGCTATAGTCAGGCTGATAATTCTACCTACATGAGAATTTTGTTTCCAGCCTGGTCTTTATAACCTCTACGGACCTACAGTTTTCCAACAGATGCAGAAGCCAAGCTCACTAGCACCCTGGGAGGCTGAGCATATACATGTTTGTGCAGAGAACAGTGACTCTGGTCCTGCCACCTGGTAAGGATATAGCATTTCAAACAACCATTTTGTCCAAGACTCAGAAGAGCATGGGTTTGCAAATTTCTAAATGAAGATATAATTAACATGCATTCTTCAAATACCGGACACTGTTGGAGATTTAGAGACTGAATTCAGGCTAGGGTGGTGCAGAGTAGAATTCTCTTTCTCTCTGGATTGTGATAGGATTTTGTCTCTTTGGAGAATATCTGTCATGGAGGAATTGCTGACAGTTAAGAAACCCCTCTAAAGACATGGCACATCTGATCACATGTGGAGAGCTGCCT
Source organism: Rattus rattus (assembly GCF_011064425.1). Taxonomy (NCBI): domain Eukaryota; kingdom Metazoa; phylum Chordata; class Mammalia; order Rodentia; family Muridae; genus Rattus; species Rattus rattus. The sequence goes on along the minus strand of NC_046167.1, from coordinate 66,548,816 downwards.
CACCTACGGAAGTTCTGGGTCTTCAGTTAAGCAAACCAGTTTTCTTTATTACTCATGTGCATGGTGGTCTGTTGTTTTCCATTCATTGCCTAAACTGCTTGCCTTGCGGCAGTGCATTCAACTAAAGAACACATGAGTGAAAAAGCAAGTCAAAGGTTTCCCATGTTCTTAGATGACAGGCATGAGATGAGTATCTGTCTTGGTGGGTGTTATGGAATTGACCGAATGGTATCACTATGAGGTTCTGTTGTAACACTAACTGGAGCTATATGTTGCCTTCAGAAAGCACTGCCCAGGCTCACTGGTATGAACCCTTTCATAGGGCACTCCACGTTCTTGGTTTGATTAACTGTGCCCTAGGGAGAGCTCTGTACACAACAGGAGAGTCAAATTGAATTTCTCAGGCAACTCTGATTGGAATCATGACCTTCAACTCCAAGTATCCCAGGGGAGATTCAAAGTTCAGGAAGCATCCGAGGAGTGATCTGTTGTTTAGAAACAATTTGAGGTTTTCAAAGTTTGTCCCTAGAAATGGGTAATAGCTGGGGCTCTGGGATTAAAGAGAGATGTCTACTGGTTATGCGGAATCTCCACTATTAGTACAGACGCTGGCAGTGATACATGCCCATGTCCTTCAATTCCTTCAGTATCCTCCAGCAATCCATCAGCGTGACCAAGCACCAGTTCGAGTAAACCCTACCTAGCTATCGATACTTTCCAAATATGGAAACCATATGCAGCCAACTTCTCCCCCCCCCCATTTTTAGTCAGAGGAACCAAAGCACACTGAGGACTCAGTTTCATTCTTCACATTAGCAATCAAACTCATAATTAGACCAGATATGTTCATGGCACTATGTCATTGGTTCATAAAACTTCTGCAAGGTATTGGCATTATCTCTGTATTATTAACAAGTGTGCAAACCATGGGCTAAGACTATTTTTTAAATAAACCCTACAACAGCTTTATAATCTTTAAAGTTTTAATGATTTACTTTTAATTTTGGTGTAATGTGGCTTACATTAAGCAAAGACATGGTTCTAAGCTGTTTTGTCTAAAGAAGCCATGGCTGCCCTGGATTCTGCAGCCTCCTTCCACCCATAGTGGAAGCATGTATTCGTAGCATGTACCCGTAGCATGTACTTGGGTAATACGTGCATATACATTCTAAAAGTTGATCCAACCTTAGCACTGGAAGCAACGACAGAAATAGTGAGATTTACTCGTGAGCACAGAGGCCCTCCTAACCTCCCCAGTCTTTGTGAACAACGTTGAACGTTCATATATGGAATAGCTTTTCCCCCTGATAATTGTGCTAAGCAATTTGATGTACGAATAAACACGAATGCTTTCTGCAATTGAGGACATGCGGTCCAATGAGAAGGCAACTGGAGCAGAGTGAGACACATGTATATTTAATAGAACCAGAAAGAAGGATCACGCACTAGATCCTCAGGGTCAAGGAAGAAATGTTCCTGAGAGAGATGGGTGAGTTGGGAAGAAAAAGACATACATGTCACATTAATGGGACATGGGGACAGAACAATAGGGACTTGGACCTTTTTTCAGTTTGGGCAATACCCAGTTTTGGTTTTGGCTGTATGCTGGCTTTTGTCAACCTTGGTTTTTGTTTTTGTTTTTTTTTTTTCTTCTCCTTCTAAACATTTTACAAATACGAAAGGGAGTGTTCAAATAATTTAAATAATTCAAGAAATAAATATATAAGGTTACATGGCTAATAAAGGATCCAAGGATTAACGAGTTTGTATGGCCGCTATTGCCTCAGAGCGGGAAGAGTGCCAAACAGGTGTCAGGCAACCTGTATTCTATACAATCGGCAAATCTCAGTGTAACCTTCAACAGGCCATTCAAAACTATGTTCCACTTCCTGTATCTATAAAAAATAAAGGCTTAAATCAGACACCCTCTGGAGTTCCTTTAGAGTTCAGGCACACGTTTAAATCTCATTTGACTCTCTCAGGCTCAGACAACCCAATCTCTAGAAAACACTGAACATAAAGAGCAGCACGGAGTAAAATATGAGTGCACATGTGTTTTATCGATATCCTCATTAGTCATTTCTCTAATATAGAATATAGAAAGGGCAACACTTTGCTATATAAGTGCTCTCCTACAGCAGAACATAAGTTTTAAAATGCATGTATTGTTTTGGATTAAAGGCTCATTTAAATTGACAAGGATATTTGTGCCAGCTACAATTCAATATTTCACCAGTGTCAGCTGTTTTGTGGTAGATATATTATGGGATATCTGTGGTTATAGCTCATACTGTATTAACTTAGAATTTCATGTTTTTCATTATTGGTACCCTATAGGGAAGCCAACATTCTAAGTACAATGAATAATACTTTCAAGTTTCCTTGGGAAAAGAAAGGGTTTAAAATATAGCAATTTTTTTCACGATTAAAAGCAGTTTATAACCATTTTTAACTTGGATTTTCCTCAATGCTGTCTGTCTTAGAGGAGTTTGAGGGGTGCCCTTTGGGTTAGAGAGAGAAAGTGGGGCTGGGGAAAATGCTCAGTTGGTACGTGCTCGCCCTGCAACCTTGGAGGTCTGGGTTCCATCCTCACCTCCCACATAAGAAGGTAGCCATGTGGCACACACAATTCCAGACCCAGCGGGTTGGGACTGGAATAACCAAGTCAGTCTAGCCTAATCTGGAAGCAGGTAAGATTTCCTGTCTTTCAAAAACAAAATGGACAGGTACTAAGGGAGGATGCCCAGAATTGACCTCTGGTCTTCACATGCACACGCAGTGTAGCCACACATGTGAACATGTCTGTACACTCATGTACCTGTACACAATTTCATGTGCGTTCACACACAGAGGGGGATAACATTATCCATACATATTTTCCATATTGAGAATTATATTTGAGCTTCAAAACAATTCGTTTCCTAGGGTGGATATAAGAAACTAACACAAACTAGGTAGCTTAAAATAACAACACGTGTCCACTTTCACTAGTCTAGGAACCAAAAGTCCATGAGGGTCCATGCTTCCTTCCAGGTTCTAAGTTGATCCCTTCCACACTCTGCTTCACTGATATTTATGGATGGTCATCTAATCCTGCTCTCCCTTAACTTGAAGCTGTGTCCCCCAAACTCTTCCCATGGGTCTCCATGTCTACATTCACCCCCTCCCTAAGCAAATTATAGTAGGATTCATTCCCCTAATGACCTCATTTTAACTTATTAAATCTGTAATAAACCCTCTCTAAATAAGGCCATCTCCGTAGTTCTGGGGCATTAAGCTTTCAGTAGGAAGGGTGCAATGCATCCCATAATATGCAGCCCAGAGGACACGTATTTCCATTTTATACATAAGCAAATGAAGACATAAAGCACCTAAGTGGCTTCTCTGGGGTCATGCAGATTGTTTCTAGGAGAACAGGGACAGACCCATCTTGTACTTCATAAACAGGCTTATCAGATCAGAGCAGTATAGGAGGTCACCAAATCAGTTGATGGCTTGCCTGGATTCAGAACTCCCACCACTGAGTTGCTTAGGAAAGTGCCTTGCCTCCAGTTCAAAGTGCAAAGACCTGTGGGCATGCCCGGTTATCATTATCAAAATCAAATCCATTCACCTGGAAGTATAATCACCCCACATTGTTTAACTTTGATGGGGGGGAAAAACACACTTCCTTTCTAAAACACATTTAATAGTTTCTACTCCCAGCTAACTTAGGGGTAGAATAACGAGCCATTCTTTAAAAGACTCCACTCGTAACCTCAAACATTCTTTGGCAGCTGTGAACAGTGCTGATATAAACCTGGGAGAATTCTGCGGTGCACGAGACATGCTGAAGCCTCCCTCTTTGGCTCACATGCCAGGAAATATTTTACTTTGGGTCACAGGATAAAAGGGACAAAATTAAAACAGGGATCTTCTGAGTGGCTGCGTAGGCGTCCTAAGGAGGCAGAGCTGTCGCTTCCCTCAGATCTCTGCTCTGGTTAGCAGTTGTGTCCTGGAGCCACACAACACTCTTCTCTGCAAAAGCAACCTTCTCCTCTCTGGGGTTTCATTTGCTTGGTAATGTGTCGATCCAGCTGAGAAAAGTAACTAGGGGCCAGGGTACCAGGCCCAAACCATCCCAATGGGTTCATCTCTGTGACTGAGATGCTCAGATTTAATAAAGATCTGTAAGGATTTTTTTTTTCAGAACTCTTTTCACGACTGCCTGTTGACAGAACGATTTGGTGGTAAAGAGATTTACCACGTCTCTTGACTGTGTCTTAAAGACACAAGCTTTAGAAAGAGATAACCAGGAACATACTTGCTGTGAGGAGGTAGAAACAACGAAAAATCTCAATTCTGTATGATTGATTTTTTTTTTAATGCAATTGGTAAATCCAGACGCATGGCTTTTGAGGATGTCAAGTAAGCTGTGCTTACCTAGGATAAATAGTTTTGGGGTTGTATCTATGAATTCCTTTACCAACACTGACTGAGCAACTACATACAAGGCACCATCACACCACGGGGATGTAGGAAGGAATGAGAGGTATACAGTATACAGTTGCTACTTTTCTCCTGGTAAGTCCCTCCCATAACAAAGCAGCATCGTGGCATTCATACCGATGGTGGCATAGAAAGACGACACAGGGATCGTGGGTCCACATGGTATGTGTGCCTTCTGCCCCCTCAAGTTCAGATAACTTATTCACAAAGCGAAATAACTGAACACACACACACACACACACCCTCTAAGATTTCCCTCCATGCCTTTTCAGCTACAGGTTCAAAGCCACCCCACATACCCCAAAACACAGCAACAAGTGGGAATAGGGCAATGCATTAAGGGTTTTTAAATGCAGAAGTTATCAGACACAACTGTGGTCAGAGGACCAAGCACAAAGTCAAAGCACAGGGAAGTTTAACAAAGGTGGGCAAAGGATACGACACTTCAGAGGCCAGGAGTCCACAAACCAGCATGTCTTGACCACTGCATCAATATTAGCTGAGCATTAGCACTGGGTAATAACAATAGTGCATAAATAACAGTCGCATGGATGTAGGAACCCCTGGGAACCTACTGGGCCATTTGTTTTATAATGTCTTGTGTTGTCTGTGACTTTAATTTTCTCAAACCTTATTTTTAATGATGGTTCTTAAACACTTTAACCTCCCTTTTAGCCCACCACCCACCAGAGGTAGTGGGAAGAAAGGATATGGGACCTGTTTAGAAAGGTTCTCTGGAGCAAATCCCATTTGTGTTTTCTGGAAATTGGCAGTTTACTTCACAGGTTAGCAGGCAGCAGCTGGATCCACTGGCAAACACTTCATGGATAAACCAGCAGTCCAGTTTGGTAGAGTCAGGATAGCAACGGCAGTGATGTGACCTAGCAGAGACAGCCAGGCCTCACCCTTGTCTCAAGTCAGCAGGAGGGACCAACAGGAACAACAGGAACAACAGGAGAAGTTCTTCCATGTGCCTCTTCTCAGGGAAGTAAAGATCAGCAAAGACACAAGACCCACAAGCATTGCACAGCTAGCTCTATAAGCAAGCCAAACTCTGTCTCTGTCACTGTCCATCGAGTCCAATTTATACCTGTGATGGTTTGCATATGCTTGGCCCAGGGAGAGGCACTATTAGAAGGTGTGGCCTTGTTGGAGGAAGTGTGTCACTGTGGGGGGGGGCTTAGAGACCCTCATCTTAGCTGCCTGAGGATGCTCAGTCTGCTTCTGGCTTCCTTTGGATGAAGATGTTGAACTCTCAGCTCCTTCTGTACCTTGCCTGCCTGGATGCTGCCATGCTTCTGCCTTGATGATAATGGACTGAACCTCTGAACCTGTAAGCCAGCTGCAATTAAATGTTGTCCTTTATAAAACTTGCACTGGTCATGGTGTCTGTTCACAGCAATAAAATCCTAACTAAAACAATACCCTACAAACATCAGGTGTCCTCTCCGTGTCTTGCCTCAGCATGTGCATCTGTCTCAGCTGACATCACTCCGCCAATCTGCCTGAGTCCTTGGAATCAGCAAGAAACTGCAGCATGCCACCAGCTGTTTTTTGGTGCATTTCTCCCTATGGAGTCCTGACAAACACAGCTCAACTACACAATGTAAGGGGGACCAATACATACATGCTGTTAGCAAAAAATCCTTCACCACATGTCCTTTCATGTGCTTACTTTAGCATAGCATCCTCTCTCCTGTGTTTGCTTCAGTAAAACATTCATTCATGCCTTAGCCTTTTCACACCTGTGTCCACTTTAATGAAACATTCCTTCATAGATTGCCTCAGCAAAACACCATCCAACACAAACTGACTTTCTAAAGAACCCTCAAGTTTCCACTTCAGTTATTCTTTAAGATAATGCCTCATTGTGTAATCCTGACTGACCTTGAACTTTCTATATAGACCTGACTGGCCGAGAACTCACAGAGATCCAACTGTCTCTGTCTCCCAAGTGTTGGGAGTAAAGTACATGCAACCATATCCAGCAAGGAGAAATTTTTGTAAAGAAATTATGCTTTAAAAAAAAGTCAAATTTGTATGAAATCTGTGTGTTATATTTTATGAGGTAAGAGGTCCCCAAATCCCATTGTTCACTAAGATTTCCACATGAGTTGTATCTGCATCATCTTGCTCATCTCCAGCCTGAGTACAGCATCTGACATTCAGTAAATATTAGCAAAATGAAAGAAGCAACTAGGATGTGGGTGACTAATTTGGATAACGAGAAACAGTCTGCCTAGACTGCACTGTACTTTTTAGAAGCATCAAAGTCTTAATTTCTGTCTACCCATATAAGTTATTCATACTAACAACACATTTTTTTCAGCCTCCAATGAACCCTAAAGACAGTAAGACACAGAAATTAACTGGGTAATGTGACTCCATAGGATTTATGGAAACACCAAATGGTAAAAATTCATTTTAGTGAACATTTATGCACAGGAGGCAGGAATGCACATCAGATCCAGTGCTGGGGATGGAATATATCTCAGTGATAGAGTGTTTGCCTAGCATGCATGAGGCTGTACATTCAATTCTAGGCACCAAGAAAATTAAAGATAGAGTATCAAGATACTCTTTGATTCTTACAAATGTGTTCCTGCACACCCAGCCTGACACAAAGGCCCCTTTAGACATCACAAGATAAGCAATGGGGCAAAGCATTTTGAAAACACCATGCCTGATGCCAGAGTATTTTCAAGGCACGTAGTTAGAGATGTTGCAGAACTTAGCATTCACAAGCCTCCTGTGTAAGGATCAATAGGAGAAGACATAGTTTTCTTAGTATGTATTAATTACATAAAGCAATGGATTATCTTGTGGCATGGACATATGTGTAAATCAAGAATGTTGGTCACATTCATCCCCTTCACCCCATCTTATTTCTTTTTCCCTCCCCTGTTGCAGTTTGTTGCAGTTTCCTCTCCAACCCGAATCCGGGCCAGTACAAAGAAAACGCAACTCAATTAATATGAAAACAATCTAGCGTCTAGATTGGGCAGATCCACCCTACACTGTCCTATTCCTAGCTCCCAAATCCCTCATCCCTTGCCCCTTTTATTTGCCAGGTCTCCAGCTTCTCCTTCTCCCAGGACAACTCTCTCCTCGCTCTTTCCTTTCTCCTCCCCTGACCCCTCCCCCTCCTGACTCCTCCCCTCTCACTCCCGACTCCTCCCTCTGCCCAAATCTTGAGCTCTTGCCTTTATTTTACAAATTCAGAGAGAACTCCAAGGCAAACCACAACATTTCCCCCTAGTTCCTTTCTTCCCCAGTCTATCTTCTGCTTTCATGGGATGTTATTTTCTCTCTGGACTCTACATATGGGAGAAAGTATGTGATGTTTTCTTACTCTAGGAAACTAACTTTTAAGGGTTAAGAATCATCTGTCACAAAGCAAAGCATGGGGCTTGAGAGATGTCGCAGCAGTTAAGAGCACTAGCTGCTCTTACAGAGGTCCCATGTTTTATCCCCAGTGTCTACATGCTGACTCCCAACCATCTGTAACTCTAGTTCTAGGTGATCCAATGCTCTACTCTAGCCTCCTTGGGCACAAGGCAGGCATACAGTATGCAGGCATATTGAACACATGTACATATTTTGAAAGGAAGAAAGATAGGAAGGAAGGAAGGAAGGAAGGAAGGAAGGAAGGAAGGAGAAAATGAAAGGAAAGGGAAAGGAAAGGGGGGAAAAGGAAGGAAAGGAAAGAAAAAGGAGAGGAGAGGAGAAGAGAGGAAAAGAGAGAAGAGAGGAGAACAGATGAGAGATCAAGAAACAGACAAGAAAAGGAAAACTTCACAGGCCATGTGCCACTATAGATATATCCACCAGGAACCAAGACTGCCTGCCTAAACCCAGTCTTTAATGTTATCTGTTTTGCAACAAGTGTAATCCAAATGGACACTGGAGATTTCACAACTTGCTTAATGGTACTTATAGCTAGTTGCCTCCTAGAAAAATAAAAACCTAGTACCATTTGCTAAGCTAACAACTAGCTAACTATTTTTCCAGTAGTAAAGCAACAGCAAGAAAGTAAAATCTAGTGCGTGATTTGCAGATAAAGAAAATATAAAATCAAAACAACCACAGGTAACAGTACACAATGGACTTGCCCATTCATTCACCATGCTCCACTGTGCTGGGTCTCATTTTCAGACTTTAGCCGTATTGTGTCTGGTGTACTGCTCTTATGAGACAATTTTTGAAGCAGCCGAGTTCCTACTCAAAATTAAGTTGATTGGAAGAGCTGGCACAAATCTTTGCAATGGGCAATTGGAAGGCTGGGATGCTGTAAGCTTACTGAGATGGGAACAGTGAAGAAACACAGGGGAAAAAAATACTGTTTCTGTTACTTAAACCTTTCAGTAGCAAAGAAGTGAATTGTATGTGGTGCCCACATAAGAATTAGCCCATAGAAGCCATACACAAGTAATATAATTTAACTATCCTATAAATGTTTGGCTTACATACATGGTGTGAAATAAAGACTACCTGCATTTTCACTCATTTGGTCCCAAACAGCATAACTAGTAGTGATCATGGAGGCTTATTCTCTCTCAGTAAAGAAAATTTCTGAAAGTTCAAATCACCTTAATTCCAGATCTGCTAGATTGTAGGTCATGAGATGCCGAATTCTCCAACATCAAGAGCCTTCAGGCAAAACAAAATGACCATTTACCAGGCTGGAATTCAGTACAACCTTTAAATCCTACCATATAAATGCTAAGCTTTATAGCATGCCTTGGAATAACGGATGGATTCTCAAACAACGAGCACAATTTTTTGATTATTCTTGAAAAGCAAAGATAATGGCTTTAGACAGAAAGGCGGGAAATTTGTCACAAGACATTGAATTTGCTTAAATGGTAACTTTGCATGTCTAAAAAATTAGTATTTAGATTCATGATCTTTTCTAGCAATTGACTTAGGAAAATACAAAGGTCTAAATGTTTCCCAGCCTCTGGCTTCTAGTTGTCTGTTTAAATAGCTCTCATGGTTCCACTTCATCTTGGTCTCTTCATTTGAGAAGCAGACCTGACAAAGACACTTAGTGAGTGCTGTAGATGAACCCTAGAAAAACATTCATTTCCAGTTTACCCAACATTCCCTCAGTTTTCTTCCCTGGCCATCCTTAGCTCCTCAGTTGGAAGAAGTTCTTTTCCTTAATCTCTATCCATCTAGAAATAGAAAATTCACTCTTGTCTCATGAGCAGTTTTCTTCTCTTGTCTGAAGGATTCCCCCACCCTATAAAGGATGCTCTAATTTCTTAGGGAAATTTCTCAAGGCTTTTCTATCATCAGATGGAATGAACCCTCTGGTCCCTCAACATATAAGTGGATTCTTCATGCATTCCTTCCCTTCCCTTCCCTTCCCTTCCCTTCCCTTCCCTTCCCTTCCCCTCCCTTCCCTTCCCCTCCCCTCCCTTTCTTCTTTGGTAGTTTGGTTTGGTTTGAGACAGGGTCTCATATGTAGCCTTGGCAGTCCTAGAACTCTTCATAATATAGAGCAGGTTGAACTCATCATACACACAGGCCCATTTGCCCCTGCCTCCCTGGTACTGGGATTTAAGGTGTGCATCAGAACACCATGGTTTTCCATTGCACTTTAATATATTTTTAATACACTTCCTTTTGGAGAAACCCATCTGCTTGATCCTAGAAAAGCTTAACACCATGGAAGTGGGAGATGAAAAACAGACACTGAGTTGAACACAGAACTATGAAATCTATGAAAAGTATGTAGAAAATTTTAATATGCTGAGCATTTAACAAGATTAAGGTCCATGGCTTTATCAGATATTTAACTGTGTGTGTTATGTGAATAGGTACCCATTAATGTAATAGTGGCATGAAGTTTATGGAGTAAACAGTCACTGATTGGACTTAAGGCCTGCTCTACACAACAGATTTTTATCCCTGGTACAATAAATCTGGTCAAAAGCCCATGGCTCAGTGAGGTCTAGGCCCTAGGGGTGAAATATTGCTTTGGTAAATTGTCATACTGTCAAACTGCCATCTAATGTTTATACTCATAAATGTTATAGTGTTCCTCCCAACCTTGACCAGAGAAGCTTCTGCTGCAGTGAATAGAGATTCATGAGGGTCACAGGGCTGAGAGTAACTAACTTCTGAGTGCTAATATCTAAATGGGACAACTATATAAACCTCTCAAGACTCAGAGAATAGAAGATGGTGGCAGGAAGAATATAAGATTCAGAGGATGAGGAAGCATGCTGGGAAATGCCGTTTCCTAGACATGGCATGGCCATTGCATTCCCAAGCTCAGTAATAGTTAGCTGCACATGACCTACACAAGGTGAAGCCAACAAAAGCAGCCAACATTCAGGTAGGCAGTACTAATGGATTCAGTGTGCTATGACAAATAGAAAATGTGAATGGGAAAGCGATATGTTGGGGAGTCTAGAAGGAATGGAGGGGGTTTTGGAGGATAATACAATCAAGATACATATATGTAGACATATATGAAGCTGTCTAAGAATAATGGGTATTCAGATATGAGCTAAGAATTATTGTTTTGTAAGGAATATCAGTTATTTTTGTATCTATAACCAAAATACCTGAAAGAGCAACTTATCATTAGCCAGTGATTTCAGGAATTGAACACATGGTTGAACATGAGACTTCTTGGCATTTTGTACTTAGTAGAATCCCATGACAGCAGAAACATGTGGCAGAGGAAGAAGCATCAAGACAGGAAGAAACAAAGGATTTGGTATAACCTCTAAGATATGTCTCCGGTGATGTACTTTCTCCAGATAGAGTCCTATCACCTCTCAAAACAGAACTATCGATTGGGAACCAAGGTTTCAACACAGGAGCCCATGTAGATCATTTAATACTCAAACCAATAACATCCAATCATTGTTCCCTAAAGTCTCAGAAGCATCGCATATTGTAAAAAGTATTTATGAGTAAAATTGCCCCAAAGTCTTAACAGCTCCTTTAATACTAACACATTAGGCAAAGAAAGATAGAATGGAGTTAACACAGGAATGAAACTTACCAGGGTAAATGTTAACTCTTACAATACCATGTTCAGAGTTTATAGCAAGGTATGAGCCCCAGCAGGTGAGTAGCCACACTGTATTTGTAGTTCACACGACATTTTTCTTCAGCTGACTCTACTTGTTGCCTGCAGCTTTTCTTGGCTGACCTTGAACTGTCTGGTATCTCTGATACCTGGGATCTGCAGAAGAGCTTATACTTTCCCTGTCACAGGCTCGCGCATTGCCTTGGGTTGTCTATAGGGATACCCAACTGGTTACACATTACCTGTTCTCTATGACTCCAACACTCTACCATTTTATATGCTTGGGGTAGTAGTTTGAATCTGTTTGACTCCTATAGACTCATGTGTTTGAATGTGTGGCCTATGAAAAATGGCAGTATTAAGAGGTATGGCTTTGTTGGAGTAGATGTGCCCTTGTTGGAGTCGATGTAGAACTGTGGGATGGGTTTTGAGGTTTTCTATGCTTAAGTTCAACCAAGTATGGAATCATAGAGCCTCCTCCTGGCTGCCTTGGAAGACTGTCTCCTCTTGGCTGTCTTCCCATCAAGATGCACAACTCTTGGCTGCTCCAGCACCAAGTCTACCTGTGTGGTGTCATGCTTCCCACCATTATGATAGTGGACTGAACTTCCCAAACTGTAAACCAGCCCCAATTTAAGCCAGCCTCCATTAAATGTTTGCCTTTATAGGACTTGCCTTGGTCATGGTGTCTCTTCATAGCAATAAAACCCTAAGACACTTGGAAACCCCACATTGTATCAACACCACCAATGTTTGCTACCAGCTCTGCCCATGGATAGGTACATGGATGTAACAACTTTCGAGTGCCTAGGTGGCTGTCTTCAGGTATCTTAGAAGTCTGTCTTTCTCCAACAAGCCCTTTCACATGGGTTGCAGCCTCTACAGCTTAAACTTGGGATTGGTGGTGACTGCCCACTCTCTGTAACTCCCTCCAGGCCTCTTTCTTATTGTTGGGTGCTGAGTATTTGATGTCTTTATAATCCCAGTCCTTTCTAACAATTGCATGCTTCTTTGTTCATGACTTTAACATACTTCTATTTTGCACCAAACTTCATGTTGCTCAAGTCTTTATACTCTGATGTCTCCCTCTTAATCCTCTCCAAACGGAACTTGATAGAGTTGGCAGTTTCCACATCAGTCTGAATACTTGAAATTTGAAACTAGATTGTTGAAATTTCTTCCACCAAATTAACGAGCCCATTACATTTGCATTAAGCCTTACTCAAAATTTCAGGACATGGCAAAATGTAGATGAATTCTTTACCAGAATAGAACATGAAATACCTCTATTTAAAGCTCCAATAGTCTTCACTTCCATTTGAAGCCTCACTATCCTGGCCCCCACTCTCTGAATTCCCCTTGACACTGTCTTCAGAGATCACATCAGAACCACCAGTGACACTTTGCTTACAACATTATAGGGATTATGGAGACCCCTTTTCAAAATTCCTGCCATTGAAGGGCATTCTCATGGAGTAGATAGAAACATCTCCAGATATTGTTCCCCAGCAATGGATAACTATCAATAAGAGGATTGCAAACTTGCTGAAACAAACACAATCTAGAACCAAGGCATTTGCTCATCTTTTCCAGGACACTGAACAATGGTGCCTTCCTTAACGGTGGTGTCTTAATGAATTTTTATATTTCACGAAGTTTTGACATTGGCTGAGAGATTTCCTATCATTAAAAAGCAACACTAATATTTCCTATTTGCCAAAGAAATTGCTAGTTAGAATAGGTGTTTGGATGGGTTGCTAAGGCAAAATATGGTAAAATAAAATAAAATAAAATAAAATTGAGACATTATGTTCAGAAATGCCAGATGATCCAGTTTTTCAATTTTCTATTGTTCTATACCAAGTTAACCTATAGATTATTGGTTCAGAATAACTATTCAATGATAAAATGCTTTGGGAGTGGGTCAGGGATACAAAAGGAACTTGAATGAGAGCTATGTCTTGAACCTATGTCCTATCAACACTAAGCTGAGGCTAGAAAACCCATTTCCAAATTGGCTTCTTACCAGTGCTTATAACTCAATCACTCAGTCTCCCTCTACCCTTCCCCCACTACCATCTCTCTTTACTCCTCCTGTCTCCCCACTCCATCCCTCTCTCTGTCCCTCCCTTTCCATCTCCATCATCCGGGGACCTTCCTACAGTTCTATAGTTTGGCCTTTGAATACTGCTTGCTACTTAAAGAGATTCATGCTTCTCTCATGACATTGGCTTCTAGGAAAGAACAATGTATGTCCTGAACTGGCACACTGGCATAATGCCAGTTCTGATGTATGTGTTTTACAAATACAGTTTCCAATAGCTTATGCTAACTTGTTTCATAATGCCAGAGGACTCATTGAACTTGTCAGGTTCAACGGGGTAAAGAAACGTATCTCACCTCTTAGTGGAAGAGTGGCAAGACCACAATGCATAAGAGCTACTTGGAGGAGAGAGATTATTGCTTTTGTCTTCACCAATCAGAATCCATAATCTAGGATCTCACTCTGCCAGAGTATCCTTATCAAAATAATTCTTCTCATTTTTTAAAGATTTTTTAATGTATGTGTGTTTGTATGTAAATAAATATGCATGTATGTATATATGAGTGTATGTAGGCACGTGTGTGTGGATGCCTGAAGAAACCAGAAGATGATGCTGACCCCTTGGAGCTGGAGTGACAGGGGGTTGTGAGTCATTCAGTATGAGCGCTTAGAGCTGAATACCAGTCCTCTGAGAAAGTACCCAGTGCTCTGAACCACTGAGCTATCTCTGTCTCGCCAGCGATTTTTCTCTTAACTTAAACAACCCAGGAATTGGATCCGAGTTCCAGTTTGGAACCCTGTAAAGACTGTAAAACCAGAACTCCACTCAGGTTCTGTTAAGGAACAGAGCTCTTACCGGAGAACACAGCAGACTGACACTAGATCTCAACAGGAACTCAAGCTCTGCCTTCCCTTCAGGGCCCTTTGTGGATGGTGGGAACATGTGGTCTTCTTGGAAACATGTATGCTACTTGCAAGTCTGATTATTGTTCCAGTCCTCTGGGATGCAGGCTTTGCCTGCATTGGTCTAACAGTTTTGATCTGTAGTTAAACACACCCTTCTCCTTATTCCCAGATTTATATCTGTAGAGATGTAAAACTCTACAGAACGACAGCTCCTTCCCACCTCTGCAATCCATCACCGTTTTTCACTGTACATATAATTCTGGTTGCTCCAAAATTTAGCTACCTTTTGGTTACGTCCTTTCTTCTACTCAGCTGTTATGGTTAAGGGAAAGGTAAGTTGCTGTTGAAAGTCAAGGATGACATCCCTTGGTGTTGGAGGGAGCACCTAATAGGCATAATACGCATGAATGAACGATACGAATAAATTATCCCCAACATCATCCCACTTCCAATGTATGGATTTTGTAAAAGTAATTTCCATTAGCTTGTGCTCTACCACAATAGCTAACTCATCCCGTAATGCTTTACAGAGTGCTTGAGGGGAAAGAAATAAAGACAACAAGGGCTACTGAACAGCTTCCAACCCCCAGGGAGAAAGGAAAAGAGTGCTTCAGGGACCCAGCCTAATTTCCTGCAGCCATTTTATTCTTCTGGCTGTATCTGTGGTTTCTATTAACCCCTCCGTGCTATTGATCAGCCTGGTCACAATGAAAGAGCTTTATTGAATTCCAAGTAATGGAAACTCATTACATGGCCTAGATAATTAATTACCAATTCTTTCCTTTTAGTGAAATTGAAACTGACTGTGTAGAGCAAGCTGAGTGAGCCCACTAATGCAGCCTGTTTGAAGCTTTATTTAATGCCTGTGAGGGGACTCTCTCTACACTGGCCTTGGAGATGTGTTTGATGTACTGCAGACCCTTGATGCAAGCCAAGCACTTCCCTTCGAAATAAACCTCCTCTCCAAGTGGGATCAATTGAAAGGAGGAGGCACTTAAGCCGCACAAAGCAGGAAGAGTCAAACAAAAACTACGAATCATATAAGGGAATGAAATAAGGCATCACTTAACTGGGACTTTTAAGCCAGATCATCAGAAATGCTTTCTGCAAACCACTTTATAAGTCAGAAGGAGGAAGTGGCTTTGTGCCTTCCATCTTCTGTTCTCCTTGCCCTGAGCTACTGACTTGTCAGCCATAACTACCCAGTGTAAAGAATTCACAGCATCAATGCTATGTGGACCAAAAAATCAGAGTGGTGGTTCCCAATCATGGCTGGCAATGGCTGAAGCCTTGCTCTGGGCTAGACACTGAGAGAGCTCATTTGCACATAGTCATCTCTTATCCTACGGTCCTAGAGCTGTGACTCCATTCTGTACAGATAGAATAGATTTGGGAAAGGCACTCTCTACACACACCCCACACACACACACACACACACACACACACACACACACACACACACACACACACGACAGTACTTTAGACTATAGGCTATAACAATTATTTCCATTGCAAGTACACTGTATTAGGTATTATAAATGATCTAGATACACTTGTAATACACAGGAGAGCTGTTCCCCACTATAACATTTTACATAAGGGATTTAAAATGCACAGGCTTAGTTAGCAGTAATGAGTTGCATTCCTTACTTTTATAACAATACCTCTTAGAAACAACTTCAAGGGGGGAAGATTAGAGTCAGTTGGTCACAGCGAAGATGGCAGGGCAGAGCAGACTAATCTCTGTCATCAGGACCATGAGGCAGAGGCTGCTCACACTGTTGTGGTGCAAGAAGAAGAGAGGACTGGAATCACAGGCCTAGCTAGAACCTTCCAGTGCTGGTCCTAGGGTCTTACTCCCACCAACTAGGGCCCGATTCCTAAAGATTCCATGGATGTCCTCCTCCACTGAAAATCAGCATAGTCCTCTGGTGACAAGCAGTTAAATCATGAGTATGAAAGAGACATTTAACAATCAAACCATAGTGAGGGTCCTGGAGCCAACCCATTCCGTATGTACCATTTGATTCTTACAACTGTAACACAAGCTATACACTGCATAGTTAATTTTTTTTGTACTGCTTTTCTTCCTGTGATGAAACACTGGCCATAAGGCATTCAGGAAGAAACCTTTTGTCTTGAATGACTGTTCCAGAGAGGTCGAGTCCATGTGGCAGGGACAGCATCACATGGGAGCAAGGACAAGAAGCTGATTGATCATATTATATCTGTACTCAGGAAGGAGAGAGAAAGAAAGAAAGAGAGAAAGAGAGAGGAAAATATAAACATTCAGTGTCCACCATCATGACCTACTTTCACCAGGAAGACTGAAACCTCTAAAGGTTCCATAATCTTCTCCAAACAGCTAGGGACCAAGTGTTCAACACATAAGAGACATTTCTCATCCAGCATGCATATATCTCACTTTTGAAGGTGAGGATAACCTCACTGAATGAAATTGTCCAAGGCCACAGAACTATGACCCTAGAAATTCAAGCACATATTTGCCTATTGAAGCTTACTCAATCTAAATCTCTCATGCTACCTTCCTCACCACCAGATTAATAAAAAAAAAAAATCATTTCAAACTATTTACATGGATCTTAAAAAAGTCATGTCATACAAAGATAGAGTTTAATGTGTAAAAGACACAGATACAGCACCAGATAAAATCGTTCTCCCTGATAACTTCATCAGGGTCAAGCAGTGTCTTTATGACTCCTGCTACCCATATGAAAGATCATGGTAATTTGTACTTTGTAGAACAGGGTCCTAAGATACTTGAATCCTGGATGTCGAGTATAAAAGCCTATAAAGATGGACAATCACAATATAATAACAAACCTTCGGACTCAAAACCATAATGCTGTATGGCTCCATTTATAGACACCTCAAGGATAGGCATAGCCTTTATATGTGAATCTATAGATCTATACATTGAAAATTCATGCAGTTTACTGAGCATACTCCAAATCTCAACTTTATAGTATAGTATAGTATAGTATAGTATAGTATAGTATATCCAAATAGGTATCAAGTCTGAGCATTTCAAGCTCAGTGAAGTTCTCATAGACACTTAGGAAAGTGGGTGAGAGTTGGTTTCTTTGACTCCTATTTTTCTAACCTACAAGAGTTAGTTTGCAATTTTCCACAAATGCGTGAAATTTTTCTTAAACTCCTTAAGTTATTCACTTGCTTTCAACTTCACATACATGAAATCATAAGTATAAATTATGCAATGTCAACCTTCATGTTAGCTTCCCGGGGCTATGACAAATATCCAAGATAACTGAGATGGTTCCTATATGCTTGGGCCAGGGAGTGGCACTATTAGGAGGTGTGGCCTTGTTGGAGTAGATGTACCCCTGGGTGTGGGTTTTAAGACCCTCATCCTAGCTACCTAGAAGTAAGTCTTCCACTAGCAGCCTCCAGATGAAGATGTAGATCTCTCAGCTCTGCCTGCACAATGCCTGCCATGCTCCTGCCTTGATGATAATGGACTGAACCTCTGAACCTGTAAGCCAGCCCCAATTAAATGTTGTCCTTTATAAGACTTGCTTTGGTCATGGTGTCTGTTCACAGCAGTAAAGCCCTAACTAAGACAGTAACCAATTTATAAAGAGTAGAGGTTTTACACTGGCTGATACTTTTGAAAGCTCTAGTTCTCAGTTAGTTGAATCATTGCTTTGGAGCCTGTGAGGAGGTGGCAGGTTAAAATCAGCTAAGGCCTTTAGAGCCCTGGTACGACACGGAAGACTGTTCCTGTATCCATGCTTTCTCTGTCATGCACTACCCCCTTGAGAAGCTTCTTTTCGGGTACAGGTCAGGTTGTCTATTGCTTTGGTGAAAGCGCTGTAACCACAAGGCAAATAGGGAAGGAAAGGATTTATTTGGCTCATGCTTCCATATCACTCTTAATCAAAGGAAGTCAGGACAGGAACTCAAGCAAGGCAGCAGGAGCTGGAGGCAAAGCCATGGAGGGATGCTGCTTACTGGCTTGTTCCACATGGCTTGCCCAGCCTGCTTTCTTATAGAACCCAGGGCTGAAGCGGAAACTTCTAGTTTCTTTGGAAAGTCCATTATGTCAAATGATGTTTTACTGGGGCACACAGGTGAGAGGATACTTTGCTGGAGCAGACATGTGAAAGGACCTGTGATGAAGGAGTATAAATATGGCCCCACAGACAGTGGGAATGAGAACATTGGTTTGGTTTGCTCCACCTCAATATTCTTTGCTAACGATACTCAGGTATTGGTTCACCTTATACATTGTTGTTGAGTTCTATTTGTGGTAACATAGCCAATGAGAGAAACTCACTGGCGAACTACTCCTGAGGTTCCTGTGACTTCTTCCCACTTCTGCAGCCTTGGGCTGGTGGGCAAGCCTGTGGTTTCTTCAGGATTGAACTACAGCTGCTGGTTTGTGCATGGTGTCTGCCTGTCGAAAGGACTGAACTGTAGCTGCTGATTCGTATTTGGTGTTTGCTAAGGGACTGAACTGCTGACAAAGAAGATTGAGCTTGCCCCTGAAGAACTATTGCTAAACAGATCCACTTCCCCATATCCTAGTAACTTTTCTCTTCTACTACCTCTGGTGGGTGGTGGGTAAGAGGAAAGGCTGCATGTTTATTAAAATTAGACTGTAAAAAATTTATACAGACCACAAGCCCAGGAATGGCCCTACCCACAATGGGCTGGGCCCTCCGTCAACCACAAATTAAGAAAATGCTTCACAGCTGGATCTTATGGAGGCATTTTCTTGAGATATCCTCCTTTCAGATAGCTCTAGCTTGTGTTAACATAAGACTAGCCCCTATAGTTGACCCCTTGTCAGCTTGACACACAAGCACATCATTATTAAGCCACAACCCTTTTTTATTCATTCCCAAAAATCTCATAAATAACTTTAAAAGTCCCACAGTCTTTACTAATTCAAAACCATTAAAATTTCAGCCCCTTTAAAATAGCCAATCTCCTTTAAAACCCAAAGTCTTTTAAAATTTACAGTCAAATGTGGGCTCAGGAAAAGCAGAAATAAATTAAGTCCTTTCTTACTTCAAGAGGGAAGAACCAGGGCATGGTCACAATCCAAACAAAGCAAAACTAGACTTTCAAGAGAATGCCTAGTGTCTGTGATCCACCCAAGATCTTCTGGGCCCCTCAAAGGGCTTGGGTTGCTTCTCCAGATCTGCCATCTATAGCATACATCTTGTCTTCCACACTCAGACTGATTCTACTGCTGCTGTTCTTGGTGTCATCCCATGGTACAGTCTGCTGCAGCTGGACTGCACTTTCACTAAGAGCCTTCCCTAATCTCTCTTCATGTAGCCTAGCCTCATTTTCTTCCACAGCCTCTTCAGTCTTCAGCCTTCAACTGGCACTGAGGCTGCACCTTTGCCAATTACCTCTCCTGGCCTCTCACAATGCCAAGCCTCAGCTGCTCTCCATGGCCCCTCCATGCCTTCAAAACCAACAGCACCTGGGTGAGTCTTAAACTACCAAGGTCAGCTGCCAGCACAATGTACCACCTTGGCTGCCTCTGTGACAAAGCTTCTGTGTGTGCTCAGGAAACGCCTACCAGAATATTTTACTTTAATGATGCTGGCCTCAATCATCGCTAATTTCTTAGCTACAGTTGACCAGCATTGAGTATCCCAGCAAAGCAAAGGTTTTGTTTTGGTATCTTGTTAATCACAGCTGATTCTTCAAATACAAATTTTTCACACAAAAAAGGCCTGGTATGGTCTTTGCTTCCTTCTGAAATTTCACAAGCAGGGCTTCTCTCGTCTGCACTGCTCTCAACACTCAAAGACCTTTCTAGCCCAAAGTTCCAAAGTCCTTCCACAATCCTCCCAAAACAACATGATGAGGTCTGTCACAGTAATACCCCAAATCCTGATAACAATCAATTAAGGTTTCTATTGCTTCAATAAAACACCATGACCAAAAGGCAAGTTGTGGAGGAAAGGGTTTGTTTAACTTACATTTCCATATCATTGTTCATCATCAATGGATGTCAGGACAGGAACTCAGGCAGGGCAGGAACCCGGAGGCAGGAACCGATGCAGAGGCCATGGAGGGATGCTGCTTACTGGCTTGCTCCCTCTGGCTTGTTCAGCCTGCTTTCTGGTAGAACCTGGGGCCATCAGACCAGGACTGGCTCCACCCATAATTGCCTGGACCCTCCCTCATTGATCACTAATTAAGAAAATGCCTTACAGCTGAATCCTTTGGAGACATTATCTCAGCTGACGTTCCCTCCTTTCTGATAACTCTAACTTGTGTCAAGTTGACCGTAAAACTAGCTAAGCACACAAGTTGCAGCGGTGAGAAATTACAACAATGCAGCTTCTGCGTCCGCTGAGCAACAAGCTTCCTGTTGACATCAGTACCATAAGGAAATGTAGTAAGGCAAGACTGCAACTTGTGGTCAGAAAGCCAAAGAAAGAAGTCAAGATGAGAACCCTATAGCCCCCATCAGAACACACCTCTAATAACCTTCTCCTGAGCCCACCTCATAAAAACTCCACAACCTCTCACTAGAGACAAGCTGAGGATTGATAACTTGCCATACTATCTTTGAGCAGGCTTCTTTTCACTAAACGCAGTGATCTCAAAGAGTGTGAAATAGCATTGCAGACCAAAGAATGGGTTAACATATAGACATACTGCTAATGTGTGTATGGCTACATGGTTCAGATACACCCGACAGGATTTGTTTACAGGACAACTTTTAAAATGAAATACCTGTTTCTCCCTAGGAACATTCTGCTCTTGTGAACACTGGAGCTGCTCTAACTAAAAATGTCATTCTTTTCCACTTGTTGGAATTAAAAGATAAAAAATTTGTACTCATTCCTCCACATTCACTCCTAGTCTTTTTAAAAAAATTTTTAATTCTCTGTGTATTTGCATGTGTGTGCAGGTGCCTCAGAGGCCAGTAAAGGGCACCAGATCTCCTAAAACTGGAGTTAAAGGTAGGTGGGAGTGGCCTGATGAATTTGGGTCCTCTGAAAAAGCTCTTAGGCTGTGAGCCATCTCTCTAAGACCTACTCATTCATTTTTAGCTTAACACTGTGCTTAGTTTCTCTCTTTTCCAATACTGCCATTTCTGGGTCACCTTCCTACCTCTCAAATGTTTACCATACATATTATGAATGAGTTTTATCAGAATAAGAAGTCGCAGAGAAAAAAGCCACCCTCCTATCCTTAAATTCTGCACTGTGGGCAAGCGTTGGCTGCTGGAGCAATCAGAAGTTCCTCACGCTGACTCCGAATTTCAGATCCTGGTAACCTATTTTAAAAGTCTAAGGAAAAAGACCACTTTCAAATTCTTTGAAATTATCACTAAATTTCTATATAGAATAACAAAGCAATAATATGTGAAAGTAAGGCATTCTTAGATTTGTGTGTATGTATGTGACAAGACCAGTTAAACCATTGCTCACTACCTGGAAGGTAGAGAAATGCAGTATTATCTCAACCCTTTTCTACATCAGTGTTTTATTGCTAAACTTTTAGGTATAAAAATTTCCCAATGTTCTTTTTGCGGCTTGGTATGTTTTGTGATTTCTTTCCCTATGACAACAGAATAAAATTCGTAAGCTTGCAATTTTAAAAGAACATTATGTCATTAAAACCCTTCGCCATCTACATTTATAAAATAATTTGTTTCTTCTCTTAAAAACACTAGATTATGCTTGGGCTGGGGGGATGTCACTTGACAGTAGTGTGCTTGTGTGTATGAACAAAGCTCTGGGCTCAACATCTAATCCCACAGGATAAAATGATGATAGTCGTTTTGAAATGACATAAAACTGTTTTAAATTTTCTGTTCTGTTTTTTTTAATTCCTCACAAACTCCTTACATTGTATTTTGATCATATTCATCTATGTCCTTATCTCCTTTATACCTATCCAACTTTGTGTCCTTGTTTATTAAAACTGAGCGAGTCCCATCAGAGCTGCCTACATCAGTGCAGTCATCCACTGCACACTGTTAGACCTACCAAGGACCAAACCTTAAAGAAAGCTAACTATCCTCCTTCTGGAAGCTATCGATCACTAGTAAGACTATTTGATTCTTGGACTATTCCCACACTATCAGTGTATCTTCTCCAGTGGCATAAAATCCCATTCTATGATCAGTAAGTAGATGTTAGGTATTAGAATGGCAATTTGACTGGATTTCAAAACACATCACAAGAGCGAATTGTTTTGCATTTTCAAACCTCCCAGGATGCTCTGCAGCCCCCTCTGTTCCTTACCTCTTTATAGGACAGTTTCAGGATGTAAGTGGCCCAACCCCAGTCATCTAGAGAGGGACAACAATGTAAATGTGAATGTAACTTACAACACCAGTAATCCCAGTAAAGGATGAAAATTGACTCCTTCTCTTGGTGAGAACAACAGTACGTACCAACCAATACTTGGATCAAACAGCATCTCAGAGTCTGCAAGATGAGGCAGCTAATATTTGACTGACTTGGATATGGAGAAAGAGTCGGGGATATTTTCTTCATTACTAGTGCCCTGCATAGCATTGTAGATAGCTTTTATTCTCTACTTCAACTGGATCTTCCATTTGTTTCACTCTTTAATAACTAAAATATCCTCAGGAAAATTCAACTTTGCTTGGATGAATTCCAATCGTCGTAAAACTTCAACAAGACAACTTATGAATATTTAGCCTCCTCTTTTCCAAAAGTGTCCAGATACAGATGAGAAGTCACAGACATCGCCCCTAACAGGCGTGATCATCAACTCTAAAGAAATGTCAGCATCGATGGATTTGAGATGTGAAATGCATTTAATATTTAAAAGACTCTAACAAGGTATGAACTTTCCTCTTCAGTTAATTATTGATCCTGGCCCTCTTCTTCTTCTCACTTAAAAGTTTAAAGAATCTCAAACATCTTGAGTTTGTCTGAAATACAAGGCAGCCGTTGGTTTACTGTGGTTGTTAATGAGGAAAGAGAGGAGTTTTGACAATACAAGAAGAATGGACAACCTACCCCCATTATCCTACATTTGATGTTGCAGGTACCATCTAGAGAACCCTACATAACAACAAGCAAACTCTGTTGAAATGTTTGGCTAAATGGAACCAAAACAGTCACAGTTGACAATTTCATAAATACATTAATTAGAAGTGCCTCCAAATAGCATGTGATTTTGAATTATTAACATAAAACACTGCATTATAAATGACTGCAAATTGCATTCCTAGTGTTCTCCATGCTTAATTTATTATGCCGTAGGAAAATGTGCAAATTACCTCATGGTTTTAAACTCAATGGTGAGTTCTATATGTATATTGTTCCTTTAAAAAGAAATCACGACATGCACACATGTCATCTGGTGCGCTATAAAAGATATTCAAAGTTGGATCGAAACCTGGTCAAGTGTCCTTTCGTGCGGATTATATTATTTGCATGAGAGATGATTTGTTCTACTTCTGCCCCCAGGTACTTCCTCTGTCCTACAGACACAACCCACCCACCATGTTCATAGTTTTACTAACTTTCCAAACTTTTGGTCTTTTATCATTCAGTACTTCTTCTGACAGTATATATAGTATACTCCTCTGTACTACAGAAGATCCGCGGGTAGGGGAAGTTCATGACTATGTTTAAAATCTTACATGGCTGTCTAACTGATTAGAACATCTGCAGTTGTGAGGAATTGACTATTATAGATCCAGAGCCAAATTATCCTGAGCTATCTCTAGCCCCTTATAAGTCATTCACTGCCCGCTTCTGCATTTGAACAAACATCCCTTTGGAACAGTTCACAGACCAACAGAAAAACTAAGACTGTCATCAGACAGCATCTACCAGCACAGCAGAGATGTCTCTGTTTTGATATACACCTACCTGATGTCCTTATCAGTGCATTTTAGAAGTATCTTGGTCATGCCCTTCTTTTGTTAAGAAACTGTAAATCCAAATTACACCACTGTGTTGGGATAACCCAATCTGTGTTTCTGGGCCATGGTCACTCATGTCTGGTCACTATTACTCCCTTTGAGATGAAAGCTGTTTATATCAACACCTTCTAAGTATGTGAGAGCTGAACATTATTAGGCTAAGCTTAGCCTGACTGCTCGCTGCCATTCACACTCCAAGGAGAAGTGTGGAATATGCTTTAAAAAAAAAAAATCTCGGCTTAATTATGGATACATTCTCATTTCAACTCTCTTCCTCTCTCCTGATCCTATCTTTTCCTTCACATCTATTGATAATTTATCACCTTCTACATACATAAGCACTTTCCCATGAGTGGTTGATGGATTTTTTTTTCATTTGTTTTCAGTTGTAAAATTTAAACAATAGACTCAAACTTGAAGTGGCAATTTCTGGTTATGTCATGCGATACAGACTCACATGATGTTTTGCAGAGGTAAGACCTGTGAGAGGACATGTGACGTTTGGGGAGGGCATAAGTAGGACTCAATGGACAGTGACAGCAGGCTTGCATAGGTAGCTGTGCAACTCTTTGTTGGTCTTGAGTCTTCACTGATCTTCACTTCAACAAGAGAGGCACAGCAGAGACCTCCTGGCATTCTGGCCGATCCTGGTTGCTCCTACTGACTCATGATGACTTAGTGGAAGTCTGATGGTTTCTGATGGATTGTGCTGTAGTTGCTGATTTGTATTTGGTGGCTCTTCTGAACTGGACTGTTGGTGTCCCGACAACAGAGATGGGAATCGCCCCAAAGAACTACTTCTAATCAGGTCCACACCCTCTTGTCCTATGTACCACCTTTTCTCCTCAACCTTTGGACAGTAGGCTAGAAGGAAAGATGAAGCACTTGAGAGCCCTTGTTAAAGTAGGTTTTAAAAAAATCTAAGCCTACACAAACTGTACAGGGCAAGTCATATAGACATTTGGAAAGTCAATACCACATACATTTTAGAAGTACTTATAAAATGATTTGCTTTTATTTTGAATATAGGCATCCAAGGAGTCAAATGGCTCTAGGTTCTACTCCCCATTCCATGGGATACAGGAAAAAAAATGGATCTGTCCCTGTTTTTTTTTTTAATCAACATGGGCCATTATTGTTATTAAAATGTTGTCCACCATTACATAAAGAGACCAATAGAAAAGGGCCAGAGAAAAATGGTGGCTTGCGTGTGCTATGAGCTTTCCAGTTTAGAAGAATCACTCCATTTCTTTGTTAAAGACTGACAGAATATTTAAAATTATTTTTGAAACAAAAGCGCATGCATTCCAGACTGGCTTCCCTCTGTAGCTGGGGATTATCTTGAACTTCTGATCCCTTGGCTTTACCCTCTGAGTGCTGGAATGGCAGGTGTATAATACTATAACCAACTCATATAGTACAAGAGATTGAATCCCAGGATTCCCTGTAATGGGCAATGGCCAACTGAGCTGGGACTCCAGCTCTGTATATGTTGAATCACATTCTTTTCAATAAAGAATACAATCTTCAGCCCAACACAAAGAACCATAGGCAACTAAAGAAAGCTGGAAATGGGAGAGATAATCTTCCCCCGGGAAGAGCACACCAATTGCTTGTCCAGTACCAAATGGTCAACCCTGAAAGCATATATTTTGCTATTGCAGGCACACACACATGTTTGTATGTGTGTGGGGGGTATGTATAGTTTGTGTGTGTGTGTGTGTGTGTGTGTGTGTGTATGGGGTATGTATAGTTTGTGTGTGTGTGTAAGTATGTGTGTATGTGTGTGTGTGTGTCTGCAATAACAATTAGAAAAAAAGAATCCATGAATTTGTAAGAAAGTAGAGAGAGGTATACGGAAGTGTTTGGAGGGAAGAAAAAGAAGGAGTAAATGTTGTAATTAAATTATAACGTCAAAAATAAACTAAAAGGTGTCACATCAAAAAATATGATATGCACCACACTTGACTCTGCTCGTCTTAATACTGCCTGTGTCATCAGAGACCTAACTGATTGCTCTCCTGTTTTGGTTTTGGGATCCAGTTCCTATAGATTGTCACTTTTCATCTTTTACTTGAGGGTAAGAAGGGGGCCTTGAACCTGGTTGGTCTGCTTGAGCCCAGCTCATTAGTGCTCGGCCAATGGGACTCATATAGAGCAAACATTAGGATACTTCATTCTATCCTTCATTAACAAACAATAGCTCATTTCTCATTCTTGTGTAACAACTATTAGATCATGAATTTAAAATAATCATAAATTATGCCTTAAAATAAATGGTCCAAAAATGAGTAAACAATATGTAAATATAGGGATATATAAACTAATAAAGTTCTTGATGGGCAAAAGGAAACACTCCATTTAAAAATAACTATATAGGAGTCTAAAGAGTTGTAGCTAAGTAGGTAAGAGTACTAGCTGCTACTGTGGGAGACTGGAGTTCAATTCCTAATATCCACGTTAGACACCTGCTCATCGCCACTTATACATCCTGTCCCAGGGGATACAATGTCCTCACCAGGTGTTCATAGGTACCTGAAGGGACCCATGGGCACAAACACACCCACATACACACACCACACACACAAATACACATACACAAGACACACACACACACACACACACACACACACACACACACACACACACACACACACACACACACAAATATACCAATACAGAAAGAAAGAACAAAAGATGGGAGGAATTGAAAATAAATCTTTCTGTAAAAAAAAAACAACAACAACATATAGGCTAGAAAGGATTCTATGTAGTCTACAAAACAGATATAGGTGAGAGGGGGAATAACCTTGGGAAAAGGTCTCTAAAAGTAACCCAAACAAAAACAGAAGGTTTAAACATAGTCTTATTGTAACTTGTTTTTTATGTCTGGTTGATATCCCTGGGAGGCCTGCTCTTTTCGGAAGGGAAACGAAGAAGGGATGGATCTCAGGGAAAAGGGAAGTAGGGGGAGGTTCTGGGAAACTGTGGTTGAGATATAATATGTAAAAGAATATACATACAGATGAACAACGGAAAATATGTCTCAAAAGATGTGAGAGAAATATACTAAGGTAACCGAGAGCATTCACTTTTTCGTGTGTGTGTGTGTGTGTGTGTGTGTGTGTGTGTGTGTGTGTATACACAGAGAGAGAGAGTCTCAAATGCATACGATACAGAATAAGGAATATAAATATCTCAAGTAGTCACAGCAGGAGAAAATCATAATTCAAACACAATATTGAGTTGGAACGGATGACAGAAAACTTGCTTATGGTTTGATCCTCAATATTGTATACACACAAACACTAAAAGAAAAAAATCTACATCAGAGAATTCCGTATGCATATTTGTACATGGGCTCAACACATACACACACACACATACACACACCACAAACACATATACAGATACCACACACACACACACACATATACACATACCACACACACACATACACACCACACACACACACACATAAAAACACACACATACACCCCACACACACACACACACACACACACACACACACACATATATACACCACACACACACATGTATACACACACACACCCACACACATGCACATACCACACACCACACATACACACACCACACACACACACATATACACACACCACACACACATACACCACACACACACACACACACACGCATATATGAACAAAAAAATGTGAGCATATTATTGAACCTTTAAGACAGAATTAAAACAATGTCCAAGAAGGTCTCTTTAATTTGGTCAGGACAGATTCTGAAGTAACACAATGCTACTTTTTCCTTCTCCAAACGTATATTGTCAATAAGGTATCATTTGTGTAGACTTTCCTGACAAATGGGAAATTAACTTGCATGGAAGTTAAAAACACCAAAAAGAAAAAAGACCTCCAAGAAAACTAAAATCAGAGATGATTCCTTTCCACTGGTCACATGAGCTAAAAGAGTAACAATTGCTCAACCAGATAAAAGTCTTTAAATCCCAGTAGTTTCTACTGTCAAATTATCACATCCAGGTCCAAATTAGACATCACTTTTGAGCAGCAGACAGAATCAAATGGTAACGCGTTATGTTGTAGAAACAGGGAGGGCCCACAGACTGGCCTGCAAAACTTGATTTCTTAGTGTTAGATTTGACAGTGTTGTCAAAGTGTTGATTCGAAAAATTGGTCCCATCATCTTAGCATGGAAAAAAATTTTAAAAGGAAGTCATCTATCATGATCAAACATCCCAGCCCTCTAGGTGCTGCCTGGCACTAAAACCTGAGATCAATGGAAATCAATTCTGGTTTCAGTTTCAGCCTCGTGCTGTTTACAACTCCGTTGTTACAGTAACATCTAGAAAGAAAAGCAGCTACAAGTGTCTACTCTACAAAGGATCCTGATTTGTGTGCTGATTTTAAGTCCTGCTATTTTGCTAAAAGGGGTTAGCTTTTTTTTTTTTTTTCTGGTGGAGTCTTCAATAACTGTTAAATATAGAATCAAACCATCTGCAAAAAACAGGATCATTTGTCTCCGCTTCCTCTTTGTTTCTCTTTTATTTTTCTCTGGTCTTATTGATCTGACTAGACTCCAAGAGAACGGAACTAAGTAAGAGGACTCCCTCATCTCCTCCCAGGTCTTCGAGAAAATTATTTATCCCCATTAGTATAATGCTGGTTTTGAGTTTGTTTGTCATCCAGACCTTGTACCATACAGTATTTCCCTTCTATTCCTAGTTTCTTCAGAAATTTTATCTTGAAGACTTTTTTTTGTCAAATATCTTTTCTTTCTCTATTGATATGATCATGTGATTTCTGTCCTTGTATCTATTTACAAGCTAAATGTATCTGCCAGTGTTGCACGAGTCTTACAGTCCTGGCATGAACCCACCTGAATATGTTCTTGAGTTCAGCTTGTAAGGATTCTATTGTGAAATTTGCATTTATGTTTATCAAAGAAAGTAGTTCATAGTTCTCTGCTTTTGTTTATCCTTCTATGTCTGTGATATCAGGGTAATGCTGGATTTGTAGGATGAGTTTGACATTGTTCCGTCTCTACTGTGCAGGGCACTTTGAGAAGTACTGGTGTTGTCTTGTCCTTAAAGGTTAGACTTCAGGAATGAACCTCTCCAGCTTAGGTTTTCTTTATGGAAACATTTTCAATTATTGTTTTATTGTACTACGTATTGGGGGGATTATTTATACTTTCTTGATTTAATTTTGAAGAATTATCAATTTCTTCTAGATTTTTCCAGGGTTTTTCAATAGAAATTTTCAAAACATTCCCTTACGAGTCTATGGATTTGCTTGGAGTCTGCTTGTAATGTCTGTTTGTAAATTTCTTTATTTCAGCCGTCTGTCTTTCCTTCCATTTGTTTGAAGGTTTGTCACACTATTTGCTTGTTTGGTTCCATGCTGCTCCTTTAGTCTGTGTGTCCTTCGGTTCTTCCCCAATCTCTATGACTTGTTTGCATTTGGCTTGCTATTATTCTAAGATCTAGAAGCATTACCATTTGGATGTTTTAGCTATCATCATTTAGTTTTTCAAATAAACTTATATGGCTATGAACTTTATTCTTAAAACCCTCTTATCTGAAGATCTGTTACATTTCCGTTTGATTTTAAAAGAATTCTTTATTTCCCTCCCTTGATTTATTCAGTGACCTACGTTCCTCAACTTAAAGCTTGCTGTTCATTCTCCAGGAATTTATGTAGTTTCTACAGTTTTTCCCTGCTACTAGTTTCTAATTTTATTCCTCTATGATCAGATAAGCTACAATGATTTATTTTGAATCTTTTGTGTTTGTTAAGACTTGTGATCATGTGGTCAAACAGATGGTCCCACGGGTTGCTGAGAACTAATTGTTATTTTATATCCGCTGGATAGAATTTAATAGCATATCGCCTAAACCCAGCTCATCTATCGTGCCGTAGAAAGCGGTGCCAACTCAACTTTAGTTCCCCTTGTTTTATGTCCAGCCTCTGAGGAGTACTGTCCTTGTCAGTAAGGTATGCTCCTTGAAAAGCACAAAGAGTTTCATGTTCTTTTAAATTCAGTCCACTAGCCTGTGTCATTCAAATGGTGAGTCTGAAGCATTAAGCTTATCTTAGGTCTATTTAGTGTTAATTACTACAGCTCTCTCATTTGTTTCTGTGGTTGATTGGCTTGCTATTAGTTCTTTCCTTCCTCTCCCATTAGTTCTAGAGGTTTGGGGCCAGTGAAATGGCTCCATAGAGTAAGAAAATTGCCACCAAGTCTGACGACCTGAGTTCAATCCCAGGGACCCACACAGTGAAAGGAAAAGACTGACTCCTGGAAGTCCTCAGCTCTCTACAAGAGCACTATGTTCCACAAAGATAAATAAATGTAATTGGGCTATAGAGTTTCTGGTTGTTCGTGCTAGACATGATGCATTATTTCCCACCTCTCCTTTACTCAACTATTCTTCTCAGTAAATGAT
Organism: Rattus rattus; assembly: GCF_011064425.1. Lineage (NCBI taxonomy): Eukaryota > Metazoa > Chordata > Mammalia > Rodentia > Muridae > Rattus > Rattus rattus. The sequence continues at coordinate 66,517,942 of NC_046167.1, read as the reverse complement.
TCTTTCTTGTGCTCCCATGAATGAATCTCTCTTCTGTGCTACAATGCATCTTTAAGCATCTTTGGCAGGGCTGGCTTGGGTCCATGGCAACCTTAGCTTTTACTTCTCTTGAGATGTCCTTATTTCTCTATCACTTTTTTTAACGGCTTTGCTCTACATAATAATGGTAGCCAACAGTTGTTTTACCTTCATGACTTAGGATACCTCATTCCATACTTTGCTGGCTGCTGAGAGAGCTGCTACTCTCAAATGCTTGTCTTTGTAGGGACATTTTCCCATCGGAGCTTTTAGTAATAGTCCTTTGCATGGAATTTGTAACATCTCAACTATGATATGTGATGAATGTCATGTCTACTAAGGATCCTAATTGCCTGCTGTGCTTAAATGACCATCACTTTCTGTTAAAGTTCGGAAACTTTTCTGTTATAATTACCTTTTCCTGCATTATCTCAGGCCCGTCTTCCATCCCAAGGGTTAGGTTTGGTCTCTTGAACATACTCCAGAATTCTTCTAAGTCTTGCCCGTGTTTATCCTTGTCCGAATATGTCAACCTTGTCTTCCATTTCTGATATCCTTTCTTCTTGGTTTTATCTGATGATGCTTTCCTCTGTGTTTTTTATTTGATTGGTTGGCTCTCTTATTTCTAGCACTACCGTTTTGTTTTGGCTTGGTTTGTTTCAATTTCCTTGCTGAATTTTTTTCCTATGTGTTTTCAAATTTCTCCCCCAATTTTCTGAACTCTTCATCCTCTTTGCTAATATTCTCATCTACTCCCTTAGTTGATTTTCTTACATCATGCAACATCTCCTTACAGTCCTGCATGTGCTCCCTGACCCTCTTTCAAAGTGGGTCTCTAAAATCTTCCCCGGGTATTTCAGAGATCTCATTATCATCGCTTCCCAGTGACGAGGAGTTGTGAGCTTCCGGTGGAGTTGTTGTGAGCTTCCGGCGGGGCTACAATGGCTTCCTTATAATTTTCGTTTTTTTATTAGATTGGATGCATCAGTCCAGATGCAGAATGTCCTCCAGCTCCTCCCTCCTTCCCCCTGCTCTTTTTGTTGTGTGACTCTGCCTGGCAAACTGGCTTCGCTTGGATTGTATTCCTTGCTTCAATTTCAAGATGAAGCTGACCCGAGAGACCAGACCAACTCCATCTTGGGTTCAGGCTCCATGTTAGAGAACCTGACTTAAGGTTGAACTTGAGTTAACCAACAAGTTTTCACCTAGCACTAGTTTCCAGGTCACTCTCTAACAAGCCTGCACCAGGCACTTCACTCCCTAACAACCACCAATCAAGAGGAAAGCAGAGATGGAGATGGCTTGGTGGTTAAGAGCACAGACTGCTTTTCCAGAGGTCCTGAGTTCAATTCCCAGCAACCACATGGTGGCTCACAACCATCTGTAATGGGATCGATGCCCTCTTCTGGTGTGTCTTACAGTGAAAACATTATATATATATATATATATATATATATATATATATATATATATATATATAAATAAATTATTCTTTAAAAAAGAAAAAGGAAAACAGAAGTTAAGTTTATGGTTTGGTTCCCAGCATCAACCAATTGTTTTTTAAAAATCCCATAACAGCCCCTCCCCAATCAGATGTGTGCCAGGCTAGAAAGCCCCCTGCTTGTTTGATTGCCTCTATTAACACTTGCTTGAAACTAGGCTTGGGGCTTCACCCTCCAGTCCTGCTGCACCAAGGGCAGTGGTGAGTCCAAGCTCTAGCCTGAATGAAAAAGACCCTCGTGCGATTGCATCAGAATCAACTCCTTGGTGGTCTTTTGGGATTTTGCGACACTAATCTGACAGTGGTCTCTGAACACTTGAGTGTGTCACTACTGAGCTGACAAGGTGTGGAGACAGCAGCACTCACAGACCAATTAAAAAAAATTTAAAAAATGTAGCCTATTGATTTTTTAGAGCCTACGGATATCAATAATTAAGAAGTTAAAAAAAAAGTAGGAAATGGTGAAGGGGTAGTAAAGTATGGAGGAGAGACTGTGGAAACAAGAACAAAACAAAAGAAGCCCAGCAAATGAAAGGACATCCATGAAAATCTCTTCAAGGGAGATAAGGGATAAAATAAAACAACCAATGCAAAGAATTAAAATGTAACTGTGTGAAAATAAATAGATAAATAATAAACAAAACTAAATAGACTCTAGTATAACTTCAGGGTTTCTTCCTAGTAGGAGTGAATGTGGTTCCTCCCACAGCCTTGGTTGCTTTTCTTATAGCAGGATTGGGACAGGGGAATGAGGGTCCTTCTAGCCTCAGTATTTAAAGAAGTGAAGAGTGTATGTCCTTCCTGCTGAGAGGAGATACTCTATGGAATTCCAATTTCCACAGGAATTCCTGTCTGAGCCCCAGCCGGTTCTACCTTCATGTGTGATGCGCTGCAGATCTCGCGTCTGCATGAGGCTCTGTGACCCAGGCTCACTCACACCGCCTTTGTCTTTTCCCACACACAGCACGCATTCCCCCATGCTCCCTGGGCCGAGCAGTGGCGCCGATGGTACCCCATTCAGAATATTCACTCTGGAGCAGACCCGATCTGTTTCTGGGTTCAGGGACCCTCCTCTGCAGTCTCCATCACCAGTGCAGCTCCTGCCATTTCTCCATCTGTTCTGCCTGCTCAGTCTCTTGAAGCTGCTCTGTGTATGTATCTGTGTCTAGAGAGGAGTGTACCTCATGGCAGCTCCCACGACCCAAGCGTCCCACACGTCCGCAGTACAACAATCATGGATGGTCTTGTTTCGTTTCTGTTGCTGTGATAAAATAACGTGACAAACAACAACTAGATTAGGTGTAAGAGGTTATAATCCATTACCGAAGGGAAGTCCAGGCAACAAGCAAGAACGGGAAGTAGAGAGTTACATCACATTCACAGTCGGGAGAGGAAAGAAATGAATGTAGTCATGGTTTCTCATGTTTAGTACCTTCTCTACACTTAAACAGTCCAGGATGTCCTATGTGGGGAATGGTGTCCCCTGGAGACACGCCCACAGACCAATCAGACATAAATAATCTGTCATCGAGACTCCTTTTTTCAGGTGATTCTTGGTTGTATCAATTTGACAATAAAAGACAATTTCCCCACTGCTTTGGTACATCTTCAGCTTATTTCCATTTATTTTCATATTCCCATAAGAGAATAAAGTCTATTTGTTTTTCTGAATAACCCCTTCACTGGGTCACATAGGCAACTTCTAATTTCCCTCGATCTTACCAGAGGTCTTACTTTCTTCTTACTCATTATTTAACATTCATAATGCTCTATGTATCGTGTAGGCACATGGTGGGTGGAATTAAAATTCACAAAACCCCCCTTCGTTACTAGTTTAAAATCAGTGCCACAATCATGTCTTCTTCCTGATGCTTATCTTTGCTGCAGGGACTTACGTACCTGGATGTCCTGAGTAGGGAATGGTGCCGCCCACAGCAGGGCAAGTCTCCTTATATCAATTAATCATCAGGACAAGCCCTCACATACATGCCCACACTCTTCCACTTGGGGTTCTCCCTTTCTACCACTTCTTCTCAATAACCACCTCTCCTCTTTGTCTTTTTTTTCACTACAGCTCTTTTTCCTCCCCACATACACATTCTCCAATTTCACATATGGGAAGAAAAACTAAACCAGAAAGCCTTTCTGTCTGCATAATCTTTCTCTGTCTGTCATCTTCCTTACTGAGAAAGGGACCCCGTTGAAGGAATCAGAGAATCTGGAAGAGCTTGAAGGGCTTGAGACCCCATCAATGCTTCCACTACCTAAAGACTATACATGGACTGACCCTGGACTCTGACCTCAGGGTAGCAATGAATATCCTAGTAAGAGCACCAGTGGAAGGGGTTCTGCCCTGGGTCCTACTTCTGAACTAGACTGTCGGGGAGGGCGGCAATAGGGGGGGGGAGGGAACACCCATAAGGAAGGGGGAGGAAGGGGATGTTTGCCCGAAACATCATTAAATGTATATAAGAAATACTCAGTTAATAAAAAAAAAAAAAAACATGAAAAAAAAAAAGTCATCTTCCTTACTTTCTCCTATCTTGTTCTCTCCTCACCTACATCATTCTGATTTCCATCTTCTCACCCCACTGAAGTTCTTAACAAGATGGCTGATGAACCCTTCATTGCCAAACCTAATACATTTGTAATTGCTTTTACATTTCCCTCTTGTAAGTTTCCTCTATGAGTTCCACATTTGGCTACTCCTGGTTATCTCTTGGCATTTTTCTACTTTGACCTCTGTGGTAAATAGTGCCTTTCAGTGTTCCTTTCTCTTCCTGGCCAGTCTTTCCCAGGTTCCTACATGGGCTCTGTCTTTCTGTCTTTCTGTCATTCTGTCTTTCTTTCTTTGTGTTTTAGATTTTGGTAGCACCCAAGTCTGACCTCCTTGCTTTTCCACACCTTATTCTCTGCTGCTACTTTATATACCAGTACCTTCCTTTCCTGCCATTTTGCACTTAAATTCCATGTATTCATTCAACTGCTTGCTGGAAACATAAACACACACACACACACACACAAACCAACAAATTCTGAAGTAAGTATATTTGAATCTAAGATTCTAATAAAATCATGTGATTTTTTCACTTTATTCATTGATGCCCTTATCAGTTATTGCTTTGTATCTATCAAATCATCTTTTCACCCCAGGGATAAATCTCAAGATAAATTATTCTTTTAATGATATTCTTAAATTCCAGCATTTATACATAAAAATGGAATGTGTTTTTAAATTAACATATGTTTGCATAAACATGTAAAATTGAAAAATATTTAATTGTTCATCAACTTGTAAGATCCTTCTAAATTCAATTAAATCTAACTTGTGATATATCTGTACTATATAATATCAGCAATAGAAAGTAACAAATTCTCAGCATGCACATCATGGAGAAGGCAAAATGCATTAGGGAAGGTAAAAGAAACCAACTTCACAATCCAGTCCTCTATTTCTGTGGCATTCTCAAGAGAACAAAACTAAGGAACAGATACAGACCACGGGTAGCAAGGATGTAGAAGAGAAAGAAGAGCTAATATGCAAGGGCAAGACCACTTTTTTAAATGAACATTTTAGTTAAAAATGGTGTTTATATTACTGGGTGTGTCTGTCAATGTTTATAGAGCTATATTTTTAAAAATCATTTTTAATGCATAAAAGTATAGTTTGGGGAAACTTGTTTTAACAAGACTAAAGGACAAGGTTAATACCTTCCCTAAAAAAACAAAGTTAAGATGATAAAAGATATCAAAATTAGAAATTGTATAGACTAGGAGAGAAAATGATCATTATAATTTTAAGCAGCCTGAAAACTCCAAGTCTTGACTCTTCAGGCATAAAGAATAAAACAAGACGCACTTCAGCATGTCATTATGATTTCAGAGAGTCAGGGAACTGGAAAGAACATTGCTCCCATGGTTATAACAAAAAAAATAGCTGTGTAAACTACAAATTAATAACTTTTTATTGAACTCATTAAGTAACCAAGTTTAGGATAGGCAACAAAACTGTAGAAAGAAACAGGATACCGTAGGGAGCCACAGAGCTTAAGTATTTGCTAACCTAGGGATAGCACATGAGCTAATAAGGAGGTATAACCATAACCGTGATGTTTAATGAATCGCTGTCATCTGGGAATGAGCAGAAATCTAGGACTGAGAGTCACAGTCACGGGCAACTTTAACCTCTTGAAAGCTTTTCCACCACAAGCTTTGTCAAATCCATATGGGGAAGACTGGATGATGGCGCAGAACTTTCCCCAATGTTGGCCAACATTAGTCATCAGGACCTGAGGCGCTAACCTACAACTTGTGTATTGAGATTATGAAATTCTCTAGGCTTATCTCAAATAGCAGACTTCAGAACACCGGAAGTCATGAGGGATAAGGAAGGGCATTGTGGGATAAAGAAGTTGGCTCTCCAAGGTAACATAATAATCTTTAATGGTTTTATGAAAGAACCAGAATATAAGGCAAAAACTGGTAATCCTGCAAAGAAAAATAGATGAGCCTTTTATTATAACTGGAGACTGCAACCTCCTGTCAGAAGTGAACAGATTTAAGCAGGAGGAAAGCAGTAACTCAAGAACACTATTGGCAGCTGGAGAAGAGGAACTCTGTGCATTACATCATTCTTCTGCAGAGTAAATACTCTCCCAAGGTCAATACTCTGGAGTAAAGAGAAGTGAGAGCAGGGCTTACAAAATAGTGCAAGAGTAAAGAAACAATGTATCCAAGCTTTCTCTTCAAAAGACCACGAAAGGGGCCAAGATAAATTACTCGAGAGAAAAGAAATTTAAATACTAGGTCAAGAAACATTAATGTAATTGAAAAGAATAGAAAATCGCCAACATCATAAACTGGTTCACTGGAAAGATCAATGAAGCCAGTGGAAACTTGTCCACACTAGGTAAGAGAAACAGAGAAAGATAAATGGTTAATGTCAGAAATAAAAGAAGCATTGATATGGCGCTCGCAAACATTAAGAACCAATATAGAAATAAAAGTAATAGTAACTAAGCCTGTAATATAATATGAAGGCATTAAACAAAACCCATACCCACATATTTGAAAATCTATGAGGAATGAAATGCACCATTTACTTGAAAGAAATAACCATCTACAAGGCACACATGACTTCAGGAAATGGACATTAAATCAAGGGTTAAAAAACCTTCAAAACAGGAAGCACATGGCTCAGAGGAAGCCAGTGATGACCTCTTCCAAACATTTAAGCAAGAAGTTATTGCATTTCTCTGAGATCTCCTTCAGAAAGGGCATGTTCTAACTCATCCTATTAGGCCTTTAGCTTGCTACAAAAGCCATACCAGTCACCACAGGCCAGCGTCTCTCATGAGCAGATGCAAAGGCCCTCAACAAATAAAGCATTATCAAATTAAATCTGTATGCCTATCGAGCAAACAAAACCAAGTATTAAAAGAATTACATCACATCCTCAAGTCCATTGCTACTCGAAACAGACAACCGCAAAGGGGTGCATGCTGCGTGAATATCGCTCAATGGTGTTTTTGGAAAGACAAAATTATGGTAAGGATAAAAACGAGCAGTGCTTGCCAGTAGCAAGGAAAGGTCAGTAGGGAGAGAAGAACGAGGGACTTTTAGAGCGGTGGATCATACTAAGTATTTGTCAAAATCCATAAACTATACAGCAGCAAGAGCAGAGCACAGACTTCAGACGTATTCTTTGGTGAGAGATGGTGATGATGAGGGAGGGAGGGAGGGGGGAGGGAGTAGGAGCTGAGAAGGAAGGGAAGGAGGAAGAGCATAGGAAAGTTCTGAACTTTTTGGTCACTTATTCCCCGAATCCAGAAATGCTCTAAAATCTAAAGTCTGTAAAAACTCATGGTCAATAAGTGGTCAGCGCTAGTAATTAAGCTGAATCATTTTTTCAAATGTATAGGTAAAGAAAAACATACATCTCCTGATACTTAAATAAAAGTCCCATTTTACACTGCAACTAAAACTATGAAATTGACAAGTCTCAGAACCTTCTTAATTTCTGTGGTACTGTAAGAAACCCAAAGTAAACGAGTCGTAATCTGAAATGTTTTTGATTTATTCAGATTCAGAAAAACGAGTATGGAAAGGTTTTAGGCTTGGTTTTGCTTTGTTTTGTTTTGTTTTATTTTTAAAAGGAAAATTTCCCAGCAAAAAAACATTTTGTCTCTAAACACTTTGATGAGTCCAGTGGAAACACGCCAGAAATAGCCTCCCAAAAGAAATGTTAGCATGCAGGGGAAAGCACTAGAAAACACATCTTGCTTTTCCTCATCACAAAATGTTTGAAAACTAATCTGTGACTTTGTTGAATGTGTAGAGCAGATACGATTCCCCACCTCCCGTTTCTGGCTCCTTCGCTCTGTGCCAGAATTTTGGAGAGCAAACACTAGGCTTGCTGGCATAAGGAACGCAAGACTGTTAACATCCCTCAGGCTCACCAGACCTCTCGCAACAAAAATGGGGTTAATTTTCTAGTACCTTATTTTTATATTTCCAAACATACAACTAGATGGTTTGACCCGTCTACTTACACCCACCCTCTGCACTTAGCGATACATGACTAGTCTTTCCTCACCTTTGCGCCCTTGCTGCTGTTTCCAAACAAACCCCAGACCCTACGTGAAAATGCATAGAGTGTTTATAATAATTACACTAACATTTCGTTATGTATTGCTAGAGGCTAAATGCTGTTCTTAATGTAATCAAATTCTATTAGATCATGTAAATCTTAATAATAATGTCTTCTAATATCAAGTTAGTGCTCATATTTCTTAACTCTCGCCCCTTTCCTGTAATGTGTTTGCAAAAGAAGCGCATGTGTTACCATAAGCTGATACGTCTCCTTGGACTCAGCCGACACTCTGCCTAAATGTTTTCCTCTTGCAACGTCTTCGTGAAGAGACTCAGTGGTTAGTGTGAGCAGGGTTTCTTGCACAATTCCTTGGGATTTTTCAGTGGCATCATTTAAGCTGCAACTTCGTTTTTACATAAGAGTTTTGACCTAGATACTTAATCCGATCCGGGATCAGAATTCTTAGCATTTTCTCAAATGTGTTGTGGGGTCCAGAAAGAGGAAAACAATGAAGGACCGTCATTGTTGACAGCTGCAAATAGCTATTAGGAAAAACCATTAGTCTCTGATGATACTTTTAGCCTGGCATTCATTTTGATGTATTGACTGGAATACTTCGATACAAAGAAGCTTCCCTACTCAGCTCTTGATGACTCTGAGATTTAGCTGTGTAAACATGGCAGGAAAAAAATGCTTGGGATTTTACTTCCCTTGTTTATTTTTTCAGTTTTCAACATAGTGAGTCGCCTCCTTACATCCTCCACAGGTAACAGACACAGCTCTTTTCCCCATAAGAGACTCGTGGATGTAACTGTAATGTGTGTACACCGTCACTTTAAAATGAGTATCTCTACAGAAGTTCAGCGTGTCCTCTTCCTGGGCCAGGATAGCCCTTTCTAGGTGACTGCAGTCTTCCGAGCAAATCCAGCTCACTCTTGCTTCCCTGCCCTCTGTTATGGTAGGACATACCTTAGGCTCATTTTATGTGTCTCTTAATCCAAATCCAGCATCAGTCATTTCACTACCAATGATTGGCTTCTCAAGGGAAGGGATTGAGAGTCTGCAGATAGACTCCGTAATAAGGGTCACTCTGTCTAGATCCTCTAGCATGGAAGCCCAGACTCTTTTTCAAGTATTTTGCTTTCAATTTCAATATAAGATCAGATTTTATTATAGAGCAAAACCAGTATAGAGTTTCTATTTTTCATCAATTTCCCCCAGTGTCAATGTATCACATAATGGTAGTAAAATCATTGAAAAGAAGAAATTCTTACTGCCATGGTGACATTAAATTTGCTATGGAACTTGCTAGAATTCTCCAGTTTTCCCAGTAAGGCCTTGTTCTAGCCCAAACTCCAACTAAAACCTCATACCTGCAGTTGAGTAATGGTGCTCAAATCACCTTGCGGTGGTGGCACAAGTCCCCTGCTACCCGCCCCAATGCTCTGGATTCTCAAATGAAACACACACACACACACACACACACACACACACACACACACACACACACACACACACACACACACACCTACCTTGCGCGCGCGCACACACAGCCTTATGTTTAATAGGCCTTAAACAGCTCAGTGGTCGGGCCACTCCCAGACTTCCTCATTGCCTACGTCTCCCCTCCGATACTCCTGAATTATTACTCACTAAAATCTACACCCCATCTTTGTTACCCTAGACCCAGTGGGTGTGCCCCTGGGGCCATTCTTCCCTGACTCTTAGGTGATCGTACGCTCTTTCTTCTGCAGGTCTCAAGCCTGATCCTTCTGCTTCCCCAACATGGCGGTACTGCCTTTCCTCTGTCCTCTTGCGGGTGAATCCTCAAGTCCCGCCTCTGTCTCCCTGCCCAACCATTAGCCGCTGGCAACTTTATTTGCTAATCAGAACCGGCTGGGGGCGGGGACCCTCAGAATGTCACATGCGTGGGATTCCCATGCAATTTTGGGAACCTATAACCCATAATGCAAGCGTTAAACCAAATCCTAAACAAAAACTTAATGATTCAATCTCTTAATTCTCCTCCAGCCTGTGTGTGACGTCATTCAGTATCTTTCCAAACTGATTCACTGTCAGATGTTTTTCTGATCTTTGACACTTTCAGAGAACACTGATGAGACACACAGACTTTTCCTTAACTGTGATCTGGTATTGGCCCATGATTATGTAGAGAGGGAGAGGGAGAGAAACATGGAAAAAATAGAGGGAAGAGGACACAGGGAGAGGGGGATGGAGGGATAGAGGGAGAAACTAAAGGAAAAGGAGATGGGAAAAGAGAGGAGGAGGAGTAGATAAAGAAACAGAGAATATACATCTTGTCATGTGTAAGAGACCGCACCACAATGGTGCTTCCCATTTGGTCTAACTCACCACAGTGTCCGTAATATCAATGTCTTCCTCTTGAAGACATCAGCTTTACTCATCTGGTGACACCCGCCGGAGTTTCTGCTATCGCTGAATGTTTCTTCCTTTGCAACTAATGAGATTTTAAAAGTAGACACTTAAAAATTATTCAATTACCCTTCCTCGTACTATATTCTTTCTCTTGCTAATTTTCACATTTACTGGAGATTGTGTTATTGTGACATTTGCCTGGTGACAACTCTCTCCTTGTATTATGCTTTCTCCAATTGTTAATTGGAGTTCTGCAGTGGGGGAATATCTCCTCTCCATCATTTATTGTTTACTCAACCATGTGAGTGAGAAATCGGGGAGATTTGTTAACTATGTGAGTCAAAGCTATTTTTATATTGTTTATTTTTTATCTCAAATCCATTTCAGATTTACCCATGAAACATGGACTTCATTTGTAAGTGTGCTTTCTTTTTTTTTTTTAAATTGGTTGTTTTATTTACTAACATTTCAAATGTTATCCCCTTTCCCAGTTTGCTCTCCACAAACCCCCATCCCACCCCTCTCCCCCTGCTTCTATGAGGGTGCATACCCACTCACCCACTCCCACCTCACTGCCCTAGCATTTACCCATGCTGTGGCATTGGGCCTCCATACAACCAAGGGCCTCCCCTCCCATTGATGCCAGATAAGACCATTTTCTGCTATAGATGCAGCTGGAGCCACGTCTGTCCATGTATATTCTTTGGTGATGGTTTAGTTCCTGGGAGCTCTGGAGGGTCTGGTTGGTTGATACTGTTGCTCTTCCTATGGAGTTGCAAATCCCTTCAACTTCTTCCCCATCCCTCAACCAGGGGCCATGCCTAATCTCTGGAATATGATCTGTACAGGTTCTCTCTCCCCATTGTTGGTTATTTCAGCTAATGTCATCCACATTGGGTCCTGGGAGCCTCTTGCTTTCCTGGCATCTGGGACTTGCTGGTGGCTACCCCCAGTTCCCCATCCCCCACTGCTACCTACATCGGTTCAATTTCCTGATCCTCTGTACTTCTCTCTCCTCTCCTGCCACACCTGATCCTGCCCCCCTTTCCCCTTCCAACTCCTTTCTTCCTCTCAGGTCTCTCTATCCCTCTACCTCCTATAATTATTTTGTTCTCCCTTCTAAGTAGGACTGAAGCATCCACATTTTGGTCTTCCTTCTTCTTGAGCTTCATATGGTCTCTGAGTTGTATCTTGGGTATTCTGACCTTTTTCCCTAATATCCACTTAGCAATGAGTATATACCATGATTCCATGTGTGCTCTTTTGTAACTGGGTTACTTCACTCGGGATGATATTTTCTAGGTCCATCCATTTGCTTACAAATTTCATGAAGTCATTGTTTTTGATAGCTGAGTAGTACTCCATTGTGTAGATGTACCATATTTTCTGTATCCATTCCTCTATTGAAGGACATCTGGGTTCTTCCCAGCTTCTGGCTATTATAAATAAGGCTGCTATGAACATGGTGGAGCATGTGTCCTTGTCATATGTTGGAGCATCTTTTGGGTCTATGCCCAGGAGTGGAATAGCTGCATAAGCGCACTTTCAAAACTACGTAAGTTAAGAAAATAAGAACATCAACTGGACGTTAGATAACTAAGAAATTATTATTAAGTTTTAAATGTGTAATGTAATTTGGAGAGGTTTAATTTTTGGCATTTAGCATCACTGGCATTTGTGAGTCCTTTCAACCAGCTTTAAATTTCCTGTATGTTCCCATGTTTTGTGAGACCACAAGCTGTTTCAGGATTATGTTGTGTTATCTCTGCTCTACATCTAATCTGATTGTTATGTGCCACTAAGTAAAACAGCTCATACATTAACAATTTTATTTTCATATCAGAATCCATCTGTGCACTATACATTGCTTTAATGATTCACCTTCTTTAATGGAAAAACCGAGCAAAGAGAGTGAAATGAATTCCCTAGTTGATAAAACTTCTGAGTGCAAGGGTCACAGCCTCAGACCAGCTGTCATTCAGCAGAGCCCGTACTCTAAATGCTCGGATTGTTGCTCAGTCTGTGAAGTGCTGGCCATACAACCCTGACCATCTAAGTTAGGACCCCAAGAACGCAAGTAAAAGTCCTGAGGAAGAAGTACCCCTAAAGAAAGACGTGAGTTCAAGCCACTAAAATCACCAGACTGCTGACCACCTCGCCACGTGTGCACATTAGTGAAAAAGAAGAGCACCCCTGTCTCGAGCAAAGTAAATGGTAGAACCAGTAGTTGAGGTTGTGCTCTAACACACCACACATTGTGGTGGTGTGAGTATGTACCTGGGCGTGCACACATAGAAAAAGAAATGAGAGAAAGAGAGACAGAGAGAGATACAGAGAGAGAGACAGAGAGAGATACAGAGAGAGAGACAGAGAGAGATACAGAGAGAGAGACAGAGAGAGATACAGAGAGAGAGACAGAGAGAGATACAGAGAGACAGAGAGAGATACAGAGAGAGAGACAGAGAGAGATACAGCGAGAGAGACAGAGAGAGAGAGAGAGAGAAAAGAGACAGAGAGACACACACAGAGAGAGACAAGAGAGAGACAGAGAGACAGAGAGAGAGAGAGAGAGAGAGAGAGAGAGAGAGAGAGACAGAGACAGAGAGAGAGAGAGACAGAGACAGAGACAGAGACACAGAGAGAGACAGAGAGACAGACAGAGATAGAGACAGAGAGACAGAGAGAGAGAGAGACAGAGAGAGACAGAGAGAGAGACAGAGAGAGAGACAGAGACAAGAGACAGAGACACAGAGAGAGACAGAGACAGACAGACGGAGATAGAGACAGAGAGAGATACAGAGAGAGACAGAGAGAGAGACAGAGAAAGAGACAGAGAGAGAGACAGAGACAGAGAGACAGAGACACAGAGAGAGACAGACAGAGACAGACACAGACAGAGAGACAGAGACAGAGAGACGGAGACAGAGAGAGACAGAGAGATAGAGAAAGAGACACAGAGAGGGAAGCAGATATCATAGATAAGATCCAAAAACTGTAATTCACATTCCTAGTCATTAGACTGAAGAATAACTTGAAGCAGACATGCTTGAATTCGTAGGGAATGTGCTTAGATCCTTTCACAGAATGAAATGGAGCCTGTATTATATTCCTATTCTGTCAGGACACAGAGTCTTTCAAGAGATGGTTCATGTCCTGTCATTTTGTCCCCTGTGCCTGTTCAGCCATTTGAAGGAGTTCCTTCTCTCATCACTACTCCGAGACTCCTGTTTCCTCAACTGCAAGCTGGGCCTTACCCCCTGAGCATTGTATCTCTCTCAGAATCTGGTGCTTTCCCCTACATCCTTACCTACTGTCCTTTGCCCAGCTCACCCTGTTCTCTTAACTTCCTGATGCCACTCCTAATCATAAACCTTTCATAGTCTGCCCTACCAATTCTTCTTCTGTCGTTAGTGCTGAGAATAGATCCTAGAGCCTTTCCTGTGCTAGGGCATTAACCACTGAGCCTCCCAGCATTCTCTACTGTTATTTCTCTATGTAAATGACCCCAGTCCCCAACTCTCTCATGCCTTCATTTGTATTTCACTTGTTCTCAGCCTGTTTAAAGTAAACAAAATTAGACATCTAGCCTCCCTTTCACACGCTGGACCTTGTTGGGAGCAGACATTATAATAAGGAGAAATCACATTGAAAGCATAGATAAAAAACACATAGCATCAACTCTATGCACCCTCTTCCCCCATACTAAGGCCCCCTCCCAAGGCCACCAGCACCAGTAGCTCAGAGCCCAGGTTTAACTTCACTGCAGGGGCTGCAGTTCAGAAGGTTCCCTCCTCTTCTTCATCAGGGACTGTCTACTGCATGTGCTGTCCTCTTCCCAAGAAACAACAGTGAGAAAGGTCTTATAACCAATCCTTACAAAGCACTGCGAAACTCAACCTTAGAGGGGACAGGGTGAATCCTATGTGAGTTAAATGCTCTCACGTTATCTTTTCCCAAAATGGTCAGTCAGTGACTTTTAATAAAACCACACACACACACACACACACACACACACACACACACACACACACACACACACACACACACACACCAGAAACCAGTCATAAATCTGGGTAGTTATTCCCCAGTAGGAACCCGATAAGTCTACATAACTACCTTTATTTGTGTAGGCCAGTTCTTGATCAGTAGAGCATTAAGTTATGAGATTTCTTTCTATATCCAAAGTTTTTTTGGCAAAACTGCGTAAAATTAGAACAAGCGAAAATAGATTGTTAAAGAGAATGGAAGATTCACGATAATTGCTGAGATAAAATATTAGAGTCTAAATATATTTTTCCTCTCTGAGGCAGCTGGTATCTGTCTAGAACATCTACCCTCCCAAACACACACTCATTGTGCCTTTCTCTACCCCTTGAGAATGTCTTATTATTTCTGTAGAAAAACTTAAGAAGTGTGTGTAACACTATCTCAGAAAGAACATAATGTTACCTTGCTTAACACATACGTGTGAAAGACGTCTGAAACTAGAAGACAAAACTTCATAATGGTTTTCTCTTCTCAGCCATCAACTCGCCCTGTTTGGGGTTTCTGTGAAGCTTGAATTTCTCTACACCGATCTTAGTTGAAAAGTCTTGGTTGATCTGGGCACTCTTCATGTGTACTAGAACAAATGTGAACCTCCTCAGTAAAAGGAAGGAGAGAGAAAGATCTTAGTTACTAGATGAGAGGGGAGATGGTGAAAGAGAGAGGAGAAAGAGAAAAAGAAAAAAAAGTTGTTACAACAGCGAGTACAGGAGCAAATGATAGGTTTCAGGATCTTTGAATCGCACAAACCACTGAGCTAAAGACAGGTTTCCATCACCTGAGACGCCATGTTGTGAGCCAGGCTTTGATCTTTCTCTCTAAAACACCAGCACTCCACAGAGCATCAACTGTAGTGTCTGACCCGACTCCAGTGGCCCTTCATTTTCTAATCCTTGTCTCACAGTAAAATTCATTCATTGGAGTTGATCTGATGATATCAGCTTATAAATCTAGCTGGTCAGGATAGCCTCCAATTTTAAAATGTAGAGAAAGAGGTAGTGGTGTAGCCCAGTAACAGTACTTGCACAGGACATACAAAGTTACAGGATGAACTCCAGAACAACACATGTGCACATGCACACATGAATACATGTGCACATGCACACACAAATACACACACAGAGACACACACACCACAATACACTAAAGCAAGACCTTACTCTCTCCATGTATGGGAATATTTTATTGTTTGTTTATTTTTAAAATATGAAAATGCTGAGATCACTGTCACCCGTCGCACCTCCCATCCCATTCTAAACTTCCATGTTTCTCAACACAAGGAGATATGGCTGCTGTGAACAACCAAGATATACGGCAAAATTCCGATCATGGTCATTATGGTGCTGGTTGTTAGAGATAGCAGTGGTGACAGACTTCATGAGGGACCATACGCCATTGGTTTGAAAACAAGGAGACTCTAAGTTACACAGTTTGAGATAGTTTTCCCATGCTGCATTTCCATCCTTTAGTGAGGAACAGAAGACACAGGACCTGAGATCACTCAGCGTGTACTCACATACATGGGGAAAGCTGTAAAAGTTGTGAATGGAGCTTAGAAAATATTTACTGTATGAGCCAATTCACTGTTGCTATGATCGAATACCATGACCAAAAACAACTTAAGGAAGAAAGTATTTATTTTGGTACACGGTTTGGAAAGACGAGAGCCCATGATGGTGGGAAATTTGTAATAGCTGGAGCAGGAAGCAGAGAGGTTTCATTTGCATATGGGAAGCAGTGAATGGGTGAGTAAGGAGGGGCCAAGCTATAAAACCTCAAAGCTTGCCCCCAGAGTTGCTTTCTCCAGTCAGGCTTTATCTCCCAGAGTGTCCATGCCCTCCCTTCCCAAACAGTGCCAACAACCTAGGACAAAGTCTTAAACTACATGAGCCTAAGAAGGACATTTCACAGTCAAATTACACACTGACCATTCCAGACACTGATTTTCTATCCATTTCTCATAGTTGACTTCAAGTTACTAATGCCAGGCATTTAGACAGCGCCCAATAAATATTAGGTAGATTAATCATAGCTAGAGTTATCTATAATTTAAACTTTATGACTGACTTCTACTATTATATCGCTCTGAAAACCAAATCAGCAAAGCTGGTATAGCAAGCAAGAAAAGCGAACACTAAGTCAAAATTTCTTTATTTCAAAATAAAGATCCAATTAAGGGGGATGGTGGCCCCCATGAAGCACAGCATGTCACTCAACCTGAGACAAGTGACACAGGGAAGAAGACAGTTACGGAGTCAGACAGAAATAGATTTAAAGGAAATTGAGTGGATGGATTATATCTGGGTCTGATTGACTTAGAGACTTGGGCTCTGTTCCAAATTTCCGACTCCTGCTATATGGTCTGTTTTTAATCGACCACCTTCTTTTGCCTTGGCACCTAGACAATCAGAAGCAGAAGGCATTGTCAAGGCTAAAGGCCATCCCTTCTGACTGCAGAAGGACAGTAAGGACTTAGAAGTGATGACTATACCCAATCTCTAACATACTCCCTGGAGCGCTGCCTCTGTAGAGACAGACTCATGTGGGCTCTATTCTAAGACCATCACAATACTGACCTGAGCTTTGTTTCATCTTGTTTTAAATCATTGTACTTAGGTTTGAGATTCACTAGACCACAGAATATTTTCCATAATGGCCAGTGTTTACCGAGCAGTATTATCCTTGTGCATTATTCATATACCCTGAGACTGCGCATTCATCCCACAAAGGCTCCCATGAGATAACTAATACAATATGCTAGACAATACTGAAGTGGCTTTATGAAAGTCCTAAGCTTTCACACCCAGTAATTTACATCCTAAGAGGATCTGTCTTATTGAGAATATCATGTGATATACATTATACCCAAACTAGCATCATGTAGTCCTATGTGCCTATGTCATGTTAAACTATCATAAGCCAATTAAATTTTAAAAATTCCAACACAAATAGATGCATACACGTGGAGTGTATCGCTGGCCCCCTTTCTTGGTTCTTCTAATGTTTTCTTTAGGTAGAAACAGAACGGGATCTCTATTATCGGAAATAGCACAAGGTTCCAAACACTCTCTCAGCCTCAGATTCTCGCATCTGGGTTCCTTCTTCACTCGAGTATGCTGGATACTCTATTGCCATGGAAGCAACCACAATGGTGGCCTGAGATCCTGTCAATGGCTTTGCAGTCTTCATGGAAACCCTCCCAACAGTCCCTCATGGTATTGTACTTTTATCTATCTCTTTGGATAGCAGGTTCACAGAGACAGCAGAGAACAGCAAGGCTATCCATGCCCATGTGTCCTTCTTGTCAGTGACCAGCTTGTAATCGGCCTGGCACAGCCCAGCGAACACATTCTCAGATGCTTGTAGACTTTACTCCACACAGGTCTCTGGAATACATTTTCCCCTCAGTATCCTTGCCCTCGACTTTTCCCTTCCCAGGTGAGTTAGCCTTTTTATACAATCTCCCTTTTCATCTTTCTGCTCTGCTCTCTCCCACTCAAAAAAAAACATAGATTTTTTTTTTTGCTACAAAATATAATTACCAAATAGCATACAAATATATGGCCATGTATGATCTAAGGAACAGCTGCAAAATTGCTAATATTAGGCCTAATTTAGCTACAATAAATTAGCAAATGTGTGGACGCGTGATGATGACAGCCTAATTATAACAAAAGTCAATGCCTCGAAGTATACGGATGACAATACATACTAATTTTAGAGGGAGAGAAAGAACCCCGGCACCAAGTGAAATGCAGGAGACGAGCAGACGGGACTAATGGCTCACACACATATACTTAACGCGGCTAGTCACCGTAATAGAAACAAAAAGATAGATGGAGCTACTCAAAAATCTCGCGGTAACAGGCAACGCAGGCTAAACCCATTAACTGTCAGGCAATTAACACTCCACGTGCTGAAGTGCGGTAAGACAGTGGTGCTTTCCCGGGATGGCGGCAGTTGTACCAGTGCACACCTGCAAAGAGGACGCTGAATCTATCGTCGCATTCATTATGACAGAGAGAGGGAAAACAACGCTAATAATGTAAAGCATAAATGGAAGGAGCGGGCGCCACAGAGTGACATTTGCATGGTCCCAGTCAGCTTGTTAGCTGAAGTGGGTTTTAATTAGCTATTTTCCAGCAAGTACGCGAGCGAATTAGTGGCAGCTATAAACAAGGAGAGATGATCAGGCCCGAAGAGAAGGAGACAGGATCAGAGTGCCTTTGCCGAGGTTGGGATGGGGAGGGCAAGGAGAGACCAAGCGAATCTGGATCACTTTTCTCGGTCACGCATTTAAAGGGCATCTCGTCCTGGAAGCACCGGGACAGTGGCACAGTCCCCCTTCCCCACAGGTAAAGAAACAAAGGCCGACAGAAGTTTGCACGGTTGACTCAGTTTGCACCACTGGAGCTGTCTGTGAGAGATGCTCTCTGATTCTACATTTTCCAGATCACAGTGAGTTCTGAATGGTTGTGCATGGATAAAACTCTTGAGAATACAGCCATGTGCAAAATCTGCGGTGGTCTAGGACTATAACTGGTTATATGCCATGATCAGCTCTCCCTTATGTAACACTCAAGAAGAAAAGAATACTGGAAACAGTTGGGAATGCTGGCTCATGATTAGAACACCAGCATTTAGGAGACTGGGGCAGGGTTGGGGGTAGAGGGGGAGCATATCTGCAAGTTTGAGGACTGTTTGACTTCCTGGACACAGGAATCTCTGAGACACAATTATTCTGAGTAAATTCTCAACATGTGGCCCATCAGTGAGTACCACGTATTGCAGACAGCATTAAGTCCTAAAGGATGCAACTTAAACTGACTGGAATGATGTGCGGACACACAAGGAGATGATAAAGAGCAAAAGCACACAAATTCCAGTGCCCTGGAAGAGAGGGTTGACACCCCTCCTCAGGAAAGACTGCTAATTTCCTCCATTCATGGGAGGAACCAGGTGCATGCACTAAGGAAAGCCATCAGTCACAGCCTGAGACTGGGACAGAGGTTCTGGACTCTTTGTTGGTCCTTGGTAAGCACTAGTACACCGTCAACTCTGCAAAAAAGGGAAAAGTCCAACTCTTTCTGGAGGAAGTGGGCAACTGAGAGAGGGTCTTTGGATTTCATGAGCCCATTCCACTTCCTGTCCCCTCTCTGCTTCCTGGCTGTCAGCACCACATGACCAGCTGCCTCAGGCTTCTACCACCATCCACGTCTTTCCCACCATGATGGGCTGCGTCCATTTCTAAACTGGGAGAGAATACAAACCATTCCTCTCTTAAGTTGCTTCCTACTGGATACTCAGTCACAGAAACAAGAAAAGTAGTTCAGTTTCCCACCAGACCAGATAAGACAACGGCCCTAACATGGCTAATAAACCACTAAAGGAGCTATGTGCTTTCTTTATGAATTAACCTGATTTGCCATCCAAGATATGTTCTTAAAACGGCAACAGCAACAGCAACAATAACAACAACATAATCTGGGAACTAGAGAAACTCATATGCCAGGAAATAACAGTGCTCCCCTGACTTCTTTGTGTCATGAGTTGAACAACACACGCAGAGATTTAAAGGTACTGAAGTTTGAAACAAGCCAGTGTTGATGGAGAGAAAGGTAAAAGCCAGGACAGATGACTAATATGGATATGGCCAGAGGTGTTGCCTCATTTATAGATAATGAACTCGGGAAGAGTTCATATGAAATTAAGAGCCCAGGGGCTGTATTTACTCAGACTTATCAACCTCATAATCATAGTTTGTATTTAAAAATAGCAATCGTGCATGTGAGAGATATTGCATAGGACAGAAAATTAATCCTGCTTAATGACTTCCCGTCTAGATATGAGGGAGGCAAAATGGATGTGTGTGGAAATTTTAAAAGGTGTGTGTATCATACTGCTGTAAGATGAATTGGCATTGTCCTTGTCTGTTTGGTTTTTTTTTTTCTTTTTTCATGTATCCAGCGAACGTTTACTGAATTCCTGTTATATGCAAGGCCTTGGATTAGACACCAATGACATTAAAGGTCGTTTAGGCAGGTCTATCTAATTCCTCCCCTACAGGTCAGACCTCTCCAAGTAGAAGCTAATCATCCTTTCTGACTGTCTTTGGTATGTTTCTATTCCTGTGATGCGATGGCCGAAGCAACTTAGAGGAGAGTATGTTTGGGGCTTGTGGTTTTAGAAGATCAGAGACCTTGACCATCACAGTGGGAGTATGATAGGAGGCAGGAAGGAGTGACACTGGAACAGTAGCTGTGAATCCACATCTCAATCCACAAGCCCAACAAAGAGAGATTACACCGAGAATGGCGCGAGCCTTTTGAAACCTCAAAGCCTGTCCCCAGTGACACACCTCCTCCAACAAGGCCACACCTCCTCATCCTTCCCAAATAGTTTGACCAACTGGGAACCAAGTATTCAAACACATGGCCCATGGAGGCCACTCCCATTCAAACCACCACACTGATTCTTCCTGTCCTGATGTTTCACATTTAGTTAAGTCTTTCCTATATAATATCCTCACTGCCTGAAGTATCCTTTTCTAGTGTTCAGAAGATCTTTTTCTGTCCCATTGAAAGACATCCAGGATCCATTAATCATTTACTGAAAAGCATCAACTGTCACTTCTTTGTTTGGTCTCCAAATTTGTTCACTAATTTAACCCCAAAACACAGTTGCTTCTACAATTGTCACAGAATTAACTTTTAGTTTATTGTGGGACAGTCCCTCTAAGGTTTTACAAGGTAATGATAACATCCCACATTTGAGTCAACTGTCGTCAGATCCTAATTCATCAATATGATTTGTTACCTATTTTACATTGCTATGAAGTTACCAGTAGTTCTGATTCTATCATATAAAACCTTTACTTCCTTTCCTCTGAACCAGCACCATCCATCACAAAGTTCAAGTAAAATGTTTTTATCCAAGTGAATAATTTTTATTACATATTTTATAGTTTTTTCAAATGAATATTTATTAAAAAGTAAAGCAAAACATTAATCTCTTCTGTGTTTACTCTAAGCATCCATTTTAACTGATGATTTATTAAAAAGTAATTCATTCATCTTAGGCTCTCATTCACCAATTTTCCATTTTTAGGTTATGTTTTCCCCCAAGAAGCAGGTTCTAAGAAAGACCAATGGTTATAAAAAAAAAAAAAAAAGAATACATTTATCTGAGAGGCTTTCTCAGAAGCATTGTGAGGGGGAAATGCATGTGAGAACAGAAGCAAACCTCAGACCCAGCATGCCCTGCACAGGGACAGAAGAGCTGTGAGAAGAACTGAAGCAGATCGCAGACCCAGCATGCCCTGCACGGGGACAGAAGAGTTGTGAGAAGAACTGAAGCAGATCTCAGACCCAGCATGCCCTGCACAGGGACGGAAGAGCTGTGTTATCCACCCACCGGCATTTGTCTTTCCTGACTGCTTATCTTGTCAGGCTTGTCAAATGCCCTCCCTGTACATGGCCAGGCTGCTGTGGGTTGGTAGTGAGGTACACTCTCAGAGCACAGGAGTGCGCGACAGAGCAAAGTTACTTATGTCATGGAAGCCAGGAAGCAGAGGCAGCCAGGAAGAGAACAGAAGAGGTACCCAGTGATCACGTCCTCCCTCCATCTCCCATCATTCCACCGCCGTCCAATAATCTACTCAAACTTCAAATCCACCAATAGCTTCCACCACGGAGCCGATCGCAGCTCATCACGCAGCCAGAAGTAGGCTTCCCAGGTTTCATTCAGTCTGATCACACTGATAATCAAAATTACCCAGTATAGCAGCTGTCTCTATGGTAGGGATGTGGGAAATCTACGAACCTTTTGCTCAAATGTTTAATGAATCTTTAATTGTTCTGAAGCCTATTATTTCAAAATATAATGGTTACTAAAAACATTGACTAAGAAGCTAAAAGCCTACCTGGACCAAAAATGACTGAAAACTGAACTCTATGTAATTATTACATACCTTCAGTCAATCAAAGAAAGAATGAAGTTCTAATTTTACATATACTATTCCTATATATAAAAAAATAAATGAATCCAATTTAATGCATTCAGTGATATTGGTAGTTTTCTGATGCCAAAACAAGAAAGACCCATAAAAATAAGGAAATTTACAAGATGGTGTTACTTTTGAATGAATAGAAAAAAATCCTTAACAACAGAACCATGACTGAAAAAAACTGAAACATCACGGTCCTGTTGGGTTTATACCAAAAATGTGAGAATTCATTGAAATGAGGGTATTTATCTTTGTTAAATGGGGAAAAAAGAATATTATCTCAATACAGAAAAAGCAAGTCTAAGCAAAGACCCCCTGTGTTTAAAAATTAAGTCTTAGCAAACCAGAAATGGGAAAAAAATCTTTATTAAGTATCTGATCCAATAGCAATATTTAATGCTGTATGAATGCTAAAAGTGGAAATTGTTTTTAAAAACCAGGGCTGAGCACATATCTCAGGGCTCTCTTAAACACTGTAAACGTTGAAAATGAAGCAAGAAAGAGGTTGCTCAGGCTGACAAAGTAATGAGGAGGTAAAAAGTTCAAATACGTTTTTAAAATGCTTGAGTAAGAGTTTGGCATAATTTGGGATTCATAGTCAACATATTGATCGTATTTCTGTATAGCGGCAAGAAAGGAGAAAATACAATCAGAAAACCACTGGCCAATCAGCAATCCTGGTAAGATGTTCTCTGAACCCTACGAGGCAGTGTTTCTGAGGTAAGAACTATTTCCTCCTATGCACCCTTTCACAGGACAACTTAGTGAGAACTCAGGAAGTGCATAGGTCCACAAATGACCATCTTGGCTCACCTCAAGCTGGACTATGGGATTGCTATACAGTCCTTGAGTCTCGTAGTTCAAGCCTACAACCAGCATCCCCGCCTCTCAGGACAGGACACGGCTCTCCACTGACATAGACCTGTGCTTACACATAAGGGCCATGCTGGCCTCCGGGCTCCCTCAGGTCCTATATCTACAAGTGTGCTTCTTACCCTCCCTGCTCTGGACCCATCCAGATGCCCCTGGATATCCTTTTTCACCATTTAAAATCCTCTCCCTTAACCATGGAGTGGCCATTTCGGTGGTTTCTTTACTTGCAAACTTCGAGCACAAAAAACCTATTGTTTTCTTGCTTCTTTTCTTGCTAGCCAGGACTTAGCTTCTTTTTAAGTTTTACATGCTGTTTTAGATCCTGAAATCCCAGAGAAGTTGAGTTCTAAAGAATGAAAGAAACAAAGGAAGAGAGAGCAACATGGATCACTGGCATCAGCACGGCCTCTGACGGCAATATGGACCACGGGCATCAGCATAGACCACGACGTCAACACAGCCTGTGGTAGCCCAGACCACAGCAGTCTTTCAAGGAGATTTAATCCAGAAATTGAACCATTCTTCTTCTCAGGTATGGAGCTGTTGCTCAGAATCAGAGTGACTGCGCAGTTGGGTGACATGTCTGGGGGCAGGTCCTGTGAGACCTCCAGGCTGCCGTACACCGCCATGCCCTTGGTGCTGGATACTCCGCTGGAACCCTGGGTATCACCATCGTGCTCACAACCATGGGCGCTACAGCTCTGTGCTCACCCGCCCTCCAGCAGCTTTTCTGACTTGACATTTTTCCAATTCCATGAAACCGCTTAAAAAAAGCATCTTCCCATAAGACCTGCCTTTCCTAGTTATTCCAGAGATACTGTGTTCTCTGCAGACTCGTCCTCTACCTCTAAGCCTCCCGGTAAAACCTTCATGGGTCTCTCAGGTTCCTCTGAACAGCCCTGCGGCTCCTTGGGTGCCTGCAGCTACAGCGTTCTTTGAACCATGTTATCCTTGATCTCGGCTGCTACTGGGGGCCATGTTGAGTCTGCGCTCCTCATTGCCTAATGGAAATCATGTTGATGTCCACGTGATCGACGATGCTGCGAGAGAACGTGTTGATGTCCGGGATCCATGTTGCTACAGCAAGCACATTGATGTCCATGGTCTCTGTGCCCTCTGTGTGGTAAATTAGAGCAATCATTCAGCTTACTTCATAACCAGAGGGGAAATCTCGTGTTGTCTGTCACAGAGTGTCTGAGAACTGTGAATTCACCTGTATTTAGCTTCCTCATCTATACGGGGAAGACCACACACAATCCGTGTTGCTCCTCATGACCATATTTAGACATTGCTTATCTTGTATCTTGAAAAAGAAGTACTTTGAACAGGGGACACTTGTGGCTGTGTTTGTTTAGCTGTCTTGAGGAGAGTGACAGAGGTGGGGATGTTACTCTCTCACAACGTGGAGTTAGCACATACATAGTTCAAGCCTGGGTTCATCTGAAGAATGGAGCGACACTTGAGGAAGTATTTTCAAGCTTCACAAAACAAGAGGCTGTATTTACTGAGATAGGAAGAAGATAATAGACATAAAGAATTCCAAGCACAAGACTCATTTCAGCACCTTGGCGTCTGAACGGCATTCAACTTCTGTTCAGAAGGAAAAGATGTGTCGGGATAAGGACCTCATTCATCTCAAGTACCGCTTGACTTTTTATAAGATATATTACAGAGCATGGAAATGTTGTAACCATATTATCACATCTATCCGTAGATGAAAAACACTGTATTGTTTCAATACGCATTGTTTAAATGTGTCGTGACAATGGCTCGCATAATTTTGGCATCATTTTTGGCCTTGAGAAAATTTTCTCCAAAGCTATAGGCTCTGCCTCTTTGCTCATTAGAAATATTCATTTGTGGGTGCCAACTGCTTCTCTGTGTACCAGAGAACACATGCCTAGGCCTGTGGTAGGTCTCACTAGAATTTTACCCACTATGTAAATTTCCACAGAAATTAAACAAAAATGAGGAAAAGTCAAGGACAAGGTCAGTTGATATTTACAGGACCTGTTGCCAGGCATACCCTGATTCTGTTTCTTTGTCTGCTTTGCTGGTTTCCCAGCAGACATGGACTTTGTTATGAAACATTTTAATGGATAATAACTATAACTAATAACAGTCTATGATATGAAATGCTTACAGGCTCTGGACATTTTGCAAAGGGCGTCCTTTGAAGCACACAATAAAAAAAAAAACAACCTTTTACTCAGGGAACCAAAACAAAACCTATTTTTATGAGTTCTGTAAAATAGAGAGAAAGTTTTCATCTTCACGAAGACGTTTCTCAATAGATACTGAAGAGAAAACATTGCCAAAATGGATAGAAGAAAGGGGCCTTGAAATTCACATACACTTTGCATGAACCACTCAGATCGGCACAAACCTTTCAGCATTCACCGTGCTGGGAAAGCTATCAGAGTGCGTGTTGTGATTTCCAACATGTTGTAGAGTTATTTGCTCCCCTTTTCAAGGGAGCGTGATCTCACTACGAAGCCCTGGTTGGCCTGCGGTTCACAGAGATGCTCCTGCCTCTGCTTCCCAAAAGTCTACTGATGGGATTAAAGGTGTGCACCACCGTGCCTGGGAGACTTTTCCTTTTTGCACAAATATTTTTCATCTTGCACATAAGACAGATGCAAATATATAAGGATAATACCCAGAATTTGATACCTTAAATGTGCTTTTGTAGTTTAGTCATTAATGTGCATGCTATAATTATTAATTTGAGATGTTTTGCAACTCACTTTTTCACTTTCGTATCCAAAGTCAGAGACAGATATTCCGCAACTAAAACGCCATCATTTTCTTCTGTCTCCCAGAATAAAGGCATCCCCTTCCACATATTTTGAAAATTAAAGGGTCATTAGTGTTGAAAGAGACAAAGCGCACGTAACATTTATCATCGTATGAAGCATTAATACCTCCTTTGCCACTCTGAGCCGTGACGTAATGACAGAACAGTGAGGTTATTTGTATAACTACAATTACACATCCCAACGGCCACGGGCTTCTCTTATGGTTCCACAGGCTCTACTGTTACCTGTTAGTCTGGTCTATTAGGCATTGTAATTATGCACTTGGATGTACTTTAAGGACCATCTTAGGTGCCTCGTAGATGACAATGGTCCCTCTGAAGCAGTTACCAGATCGGTTATGTAATTATATAATTAAGTCCAGGCAGTAAAACCTTAACAAAAACTCTTTTTTAAAAAATAAACAGCCAGTACTGGGGCAACAGATGACTTTGATTGCAAATTAGAAGTGATTAAAAAACATGGTATACATCCAAAGTCAAGAGCAAAGCTTTCTCAGCACCGATTTTTATGTTGGGGTTGCAGTCTTCTGTGCATTGACAAAGGAGTGGCATGCAGCCCCATAGGCATCTTTGAGTTTGGCCTAGACATGATTTGTATCAGTGGCACTTCAAGAGACATCCCTCTTCTCTCTCTTCCCTCAGAGCAGTTGGTGGAATTGTTGAGGTGTAGAAGCCACCGAGAGAGAGAAAGGGTAGCTGAGCTGCTGAAGCGAATGGAAGTTCTCCATAGCACAAGCTTTTGTATTTTAACTACATTGATTTTCCACCATTCTGTGTGGCCCAACTATGTCCTCTTAGCTGCCAGTTAAATGGACCGAATCTGCAAAGGAGAAAGCAACCGAAATAAGAAAGAGTTGAAATTAGTTCAAACCCAAGGCTGAGAAACAATGCTTTAAAGATATCTATGAGTGGTATTATGTAGGTCATTATGTAATATGTATTACAATGTATGTGTTTTCTTGTAATTGTTTGTGCACACATCTGTGAGGTGCACATATGTGTATGTGAATGAGTATGAGGCCAAAGGTTGACATCAGGCATCTCTCCTTGCACCTTATATCTTGAGGAAGGGTCTCTCATTGAAGCAGGAACTCATCCATTCAGCTGGACTGGCTGCCCAATGAGTGTCAGTTATCTATCCTGCCGTCCCTGTCTCTCCCTGTGCATACCCCAAGCTGGGGTTACAAGT
This sequence comes from Rattus rattus, assembly GCF_011064425.1. Lineage (NCBI taxonomy): Eukaryota > Metazoa > Chordata > Mammalia > Rodentia > Muridae > Rattus > Rattus rattus. The sequence goes on along the minus strand of NC_046167.1, from coordinate 66,490,505 downwards.
GCCTGCCGGCACACCCAGCTTCACATATGGCTGTAGGAATCCAAACTGAGGTCCTCATGCTTGTGAAACCAGCACTTCATCAACTAAGATAGCACCCCAGTGTTTCCATACTTTTAATGTTAATTTTTTATTACATTAACGACTATAACCATATACATTTATAATAGACATGAACTATTTCTCTGCTGCCCATGAGGTAATGAGTAAGCATAGAAGAGATAACCAAAGTACACCATATGCCAAAGATAACATTGTGTGTTTAGCTGCGTTCCTAAACATTTAATATTGATAGGAGGAATGTAATAGTTATTTGAAGATCCATTACATGTTAAGTACATGTAGTGGATGCGAATGCACCTCATATTGCATCATCTTATTCTCCAGTAGCTCTGTGAGTTGCATCTAATCATTATATTCACTTTATAGGTTAAAATGTGTTTTTCTTCTTAAATGCCTGAGCCTTTAATTGACAAAAATTAACTATTTCCAGTGTGTGTGACACATATAGTACAATGATGATCTATAAGATTTAAAGAGGCTGAATCTTCCTCCCAAGTCTGCAGAAGCAGGGAACTGGGACCTGAATGCACACACTCCACACACTGGCCTCAAACATCTTCCTGTGTTTATGGCCATCTTATTGTAGTGCTGCTGAAATGCGCCAAGTAAAATGAAGCACAGGCTTCAGAAAGGATACATATGCAATGAGTTTACAAAGTAAAGTATGCAGGGAACTAAAAGATTGGATGGATATACACCAAGGTGCTAGTACAGCATTGCCCTTGAGTGGTGGTAATTCTCCTGGTGTCTTCCCTTCTTCTTTCTCTGTTTTCAAAATATCTTAGAATAATCAAGGTAGTTTTGTTTCTTCTTCTTCTTTCTTCTTCTTCTTCTTCTTCTTCTTCTTCTTCTTCTTCTTCTTCTTCTTCTTCTTCGTAGTTCTATAGTAGATGAGAGTTGGTTCTTGGTCCTAAACAGATATTCCTTTTTATAAAGATAAGGCAGCCGTAGATATGAATTTCTATCACAAATAACCTGGGGATATAGAATCTTAACAGGAACTACTGAACTAGAAGTTAAAAGAACCTGGAGAATGCTAAAGAGCTAGAAAGACAAAGTGCGAACTTTTGCTTGACAAGGAGCAAGCAAGCAATACAACTTTTGAGGGGGCAAATGTGGGTTCTAATGGTGGTTTCCTTTAATGTGATGACTTTTGGTTCTATCTGGGCAAGTACTGCATTTTCTCTCATATGGGAAATCAGTGATTTTGTGTGTGTGTGTGTGTGTGTGTGTGTGTGTGTGTGTGTGTGTTAGAGAGAGAGAGAGTAAGAGAACAAGAAGAAGAAGAAGAAGAAGAAGAAGAAGAACAAGAACAAGAAGAACAAGAAGAAGAAGAAGAACAAGAAGAAAAAGAAAAAGAACAAGAAGAACGAGAACAAGAAGAAGAAGAAGAAGAAGAAGAAGAAGAAGAAGAAGAAGAAGAAGAAGAAGAAGAAGAAGAAGAAGAAGAAGAAGAAGAAGAAGAGAAGGAGAAGGAGAAGAAGAAGGAGGAGGAAGAAGGAGGAGGAAGAAGAAGAGAAGGAGAGGAGAAGGAGAAGGAGAAGGAGAAGGAGAAGGAGAAGGAGAAGGAGAAGGAGCAGGAGCAGGAGCAGGAGCAGGAGCAGGAGCAGAAGCAGGAGCAGAAGAACAAGAACAAGAACAAGAACAAGAAGAACAAGAAGAAGAACAAGAAGAAGAAGAAGAAGAAGAACAAGAACAAGAAGAACAAGAAAAGAAGAAGAAGAAAAAAAACAAGAAGAAGAAGAAAAGAAGAAGAAGAAGGAGGAGGAGGAGGAGGAGAAGGAAGGAGCAGAAGGAAGAACAGGAGCAGAAGAACAAGAACAACAAGAACAAGAACAAGAAGAACAAGAAGAAGAACAAGAAGAAGAAGGAGGAGGAGGAGGAGGACAAGATTGAGAAGAAGAACAAGAATGAGAATAAGAACAAGAACAACAAGAAGAAACTCGAAAGAAGAAAGATGTTTAAAGGGAGTTGGGAGAGGAACAAAAGATGGTAACAGAATATACCCCACATGGAAGCAGTGTCTCATATTGGGGGAGGAAGGAGACCCAAAAAGAGGGGAAAGAGCATGAGGGTTGGGAGAGGACAGTAAATAAGAAGGACAAATAAGAACAAAGTACAAGGACATGTACTGAGTGTTTGTTGCTCTTCTTGTTTCTATGACCAAATACTTGACAAAGCAACTTAAAGAAAAAAGGATTATGTTGACCGTGGTGGCACACTTTTTAAATCCCAGCACCTGGGAGGCAGAGGCAGTCAGATCTCTGAGTTCAAGGCCAGCCTGGCCTACAGAGTGAGTTTTGGGATTGAGGCTGCACAGAGAAGCCTTGTCTTAGAAGAGGAGAGGAGAGGAGAGGAGAGGAGAGGAGGGGAGAGGAGAGAAGAGAAGAGAAGAGAAGAGAAGAGAAGAGAAGAGAAGAGAAGAGAAGAGAAGAGAAGAGAAAAAGAAGGAAGGGTTTATCCTATCTTACCTTTAAGGGGATTATTCTATCAGGGTGAAAAAACATGGTAGGCTGTAGGAGCCACCAGGAGACTTGCTAGTCAGTCATAAGGCAATGGCAGTCATAGGACAGAGTAACAGGAAGGAGGGCTGAGTATTAAACCACAAAGATCACCACTACTAACCCACTTCCTCCAACAAGGCTCTACCTCCTAAAGGTCCCACAACGTTCCCAAACAGCTCCCTTATATAAACCTATTGGAAACATTTCACATTCAAACTGCATTAATATATGAAAATGTCACGATGAAACCCATGATTCTGCATGATAGCTAAAAAAAAAATAAAGTCATAATAGTAAATAATCAGTATAAGTTCGGAGAGCTTGTCAACAATTAAAATGCACTGGGAGTCCTAGAAAGTGGGGCCAAGTCAGATTTACCATACTCTATGGAGAACCAACACAGCAGAAGTTCCTAATGCTAAGCCTTGCAGTTTGACAGCTCCTGATACCAACTGTGGACCACAGACCGGCCATGCCACCATCCCAGCGTTCAGTTGCATTTGCTTGAGTGACTGCCTAACTTTTGCACTGAGCTGTATATGAATTTTAAAGGAGATAAGAACTTAAATAGTACCGCTCATCTTTAGTAAGAATTCCTCTTCTAAGGAAATACATACTTAGTGGGAAGCCAGGAAAGACATCTTCACCTTCTTGCTGAGGAAATCCAATCTTCTTCCTGTGCAAGACCTTCCTGTCCTGCCTTAGGACAGCTGCCCTGAATCTGGAATATCTAGGAGGAGCACAGTGGTTTTGCAGATGGACTCCTAAGCTCACATCCCTTAGAAATAAAACAATAGAATTCTGAGAAGAGTAAAGAAGGCTGGAGGAGACACCTCAGTCAGGAAAATGCCTGTGTCTCGTGAATCCTCAGGAGCTGAGTTCAGATTCCTGGCACCCATACTGGGGAGGAAGGGTATTTACCAGAAGATAACAAAAAACTTGGTGGTCACCCAGCCTAGTCTAAGCACTGGGGGAAGCAAGTACAGTCGTGGTACAGTTCTGTCCAGCATCACTGGGCTTCAGTGAGCTCTGTGAGTCAGTCCACTGAGCTGTCAGGACTGTGTGAGTCCTTCCTAGGAGACAAGCTCCCCTCAAGCGGACACCAGCTTTCTCCTCTCAGAATGAGAGTCCTGGAGAAATTCTGATTCCTTTGGGTGTATTGTCACAGTAGCCTGATAGCCAAAGGGAGGGACAGAAGTGTCTCTTTATAGCGTCCTTATCACTGCCAGGATGGTTAGAGTAATGTTGGAGGTTTCACCCTGTGATAGGTTAGCGCCTTTGCGGTGAGGCCTGTGTCAAGCATCATGTGAGGTGAAGCAAGCTGCTCACCTCCTAGAAACCAGGAAGCATGTGATGGAAAGGAAGAAGGGAAATAGGCTGTATGCCAACATCCCCCTCCAAGAGCATTTCATCGCTCTAAGCCCCGCCTCTTAAAGGGCGCTACCTCCAGACTGAAGACCAACCCTTTCAACTGATGGACTTTTAAAAACTATCCAAGACCCAAACACAGAACTAACAAGTTACTAAGAATCATCCCAACCATTAGTTCTCCCCTTTCTTTCAATATAAAGTTGAGTTAGCTAACTGATCATAGAGAAAATATGGGCAATTACATTCTACTATAGCAGAAGACAGGGGGGAAAAGAAAGGAATGAATGGACAGGTTAACTGTCTGCCTCTCCAGGGCTTGACTTTGGAATTTTATTGCTACTTCCATTGAATTTTACTTGGTTCCTTTAAGAAGTTGGACTAAAAGTATCAGTCCTCACAGACATATGGTACATATTCTGGAACAACTCAGCATGAGTCACACCCAGCTTAGCATGGCTTCCATGCTGGCTTCTCACACAATAAACAAAGCTTAGCACTTCCTTCTGGTTTGTGTTGCTTTCAGCTCAACTCTGTGAAACAGACACTTCCCAAAGTGGAGTCATTTAGTCATCTCTGTTGAGTCAATAACATCTTCACCGTGGTGCTGGTGCCCTACGGCTTATTAGAATATTCGGTTTTAACAATAATATCTGACTTGAGTCCTACAAAAGCAGAGCAGGACCCTGGATAGCTAGAGGTCGACCATGATAGGCTCCTGTCTTAGAGTCATAATTAGTGTGACAAAATGCAAGGTAATTTATAAAAGAAAGCATTTATTTCGGGGCTTGCTTACAAGTTCAGAGGGTTAGAGCCTCATGTCAGGAAGAAAGGGACTCTGGCAGCAGGCAGGCAGATACAATGCTGGAGCAGTAACTGAGAGATCACATCTGATCTATAAGTTGGAGGCAGAGAGAGTGAGTCTGGACCTACTGTTGGCTTTTGAAACCTCAAAGCTCATCCCCAGTGACACACCTTCTCCAGCAAGACCACACTTCCTTCAGCAAAGCCACACCTCCTTCAGCAAAGCCACACCTCCTTCAGCAAGGCCACACCTCCTCTAGCAAGGCCACACCTTCTCCAGGAAGGCCACACCTTCTCCAGCAAGGCCACACCTCCTCTAGCAAGGCCACACCTTCTCCAGCAAGGCCACATCTCCTCTAGCAAGGCCACACCTTATCCAGCAAGGCCACACCTCCAGCAAGGCCACACCTCCAGCAAGGCCACACCTCCTCCAGCAAGGCCACACCTTCTCCAGCAAGGTCACACCTCCTACATCAAGATCACACCTCCCAATCTTTCCTAAAGGATCAAACCAAACACTCAAATACATGGCCTATGGAGGCCAATTCTGATTCCAACAACCACAGAACCTAAGCCTGCCTTTTCCCTAATAGCTAGGACTGACACAAAAATCAAATTACCACAAGCAACCTGAATTTTCCGAGATGAAAGGAAATTTGGATACCAATTAACTTGTTGGTGACAACACCATCGCCTGAAAGCCAAGAGCGACCAGCCATGATCACAAGCTTGGTATAGCCTCTCCTTCAGAAACCCAACCTGTCTGCACTTTAATCTCAGAATTCTAACATCCATAACATTGAGAGAATGAATTGGCGGGGGGGGGATGTTTTGTCACTGCGACTGTGGGAATGTATAAAGTCATCACCTGGCCGGTCCTTTCTGTCAGTTGCACACTATGACTAGATCCTTACCTCTCATAGAAAGAAGAAACTGCACTTAATCTTTTTGCCATTGAACACAGATCAGCAATCCCCTGGGTTAGAGTGACCAAATTAGATGCAATGGGCAAATCCTCCTGCAGACCCCATTTATGTAAAATAGGCAGTCAATTAAAAAAAATAACAAATGGATGGACCCTTACTGTGCCAGTTTTATAAAAATTTCCTTCTTGCTATTTATAGCAAGGAACTCTCCACAAAAACCTCTGAGGTATTCAACCTGCCTCCTATTGAATTCTGATCAGATATCGGTGGGTTGCACCTGAAGTGCTGGGTAAGCTAGTATAAGTACACTTCAGAAAGTAAGAAGCTCCAAATAAAAATAGTTCTGGTGGTCAGAAATGAAAAGCCAAGTGCCAGGGTCAACATGTGTCCACAGCCCTGATGTTTGGAAAGGTGGAGCTGAAAGAATAGTGGTCAAAACCTAGAATCAGAGCAGGTGCATCACTGGAAGGATGTGCACCCAAGTCCTCTGTCCTCTGAACGTTTCCTGGGAGACACAAACAATGTCTACTCACCCTGGCAGGCTCCAACAACAGGTTACGGTATGATCCCACCCCAGTCCCACTAGTCAAACCAATGAGTTTGTTACACCTACTTACAGAGCATGCCTGAAGAGTTACTCATGGGAGGTGACTCCAAAAAGGATGCACCACCAATATGCCTCACCTGCACATGTGACTTCAGTGTAGTTATATGCATGGATGGAATCCCCCTTTCAGCTTGGCTTCAGCTTTTATATGCTCTAGCATCCTCTGAGCTCATAAAAGCATCTGTAACTTTGCCAGACTTATATACTGATTACAGGAAAATATAGCAAGAGGTAGTGGAGATATCAGGTGAGGCTCCGATGTCTCCCCATCCCTTTGTGAGGGAATGTCAACAGGCCTGGACTACAGGGTCCCTCACAAGATGTCACAGTTGGCCCTCATGCTCACAGAACACTGTTCTAGAGCTATGCATGTGAAGCTAGACATGGAGTGAATGCTTGTGCTTACGCTTATACAAACTGATAGAGTCATTTAGCCATTTCATCTCCTAACAGCTAGCTTAGAAGGCAGGAGGTGTGGTCTGAATAGGAAATGTCAATCATAGGTTCAATGTTTAAACCTTCCCCCAAAACAAGTGGTAGTGCTGTTTTAGAAGGTTGTGAAAACCTTAGAAGGTAGACCCTAGCTGGAGAAGGTAGACCATTAGGAGCCAACTTTGGAGTTTGATAGCCAGGCTTCACTTCATATCTGCCCTGTCTCCTGATTGGGGATACAATGTGACTAGACATCTCATGCTGCCACCGCCATGTCTTCCCTGCCATGATGGACTGTCACTCAAAATAAACCCTTTCTCCATTAAGTTGCTTCGTGTCTAGTATCCAGTTATAGCCATGAGAAAAATCGACGAGTTAGATATTTATACCCCTGAAATTTAGAGATAAAAGTACTGAGGTTTGAAGGGACTTGGGATTCTGACCCAGGATCCAAGATCTGTGCTCATTCTAGATCCTTCAACTGCCTCTCCCTGTCTTTGTTTTGTTTTGTTTTCTGAGTAATACAAGTTAGAATAACGAAAGCAGCCTTGACTCACTCAGAAGAAAAAATGTGTATTTACACATCTGATGATTCATACAGCCCCCTGGCAACAGACACAAAATGATGAAAAACTTGCAGAAGAGCTAAACTGAGCAAGAAAGCCATCAGTAGGGGTTGGGGATTTAGCTCAGTGGTACAGAGAACCTGGCCCTTTCGGTCCCCAGCTCGAAAAAAAAAAAAAAAAAAAAAAAAAAAAAAAAAAAAAAGCCATCAATAGACGCAGATTTACAGAGAACCTGCCTTTGAAAGCAGGCTAGAAAGCGCTGGGGCTCCCAGAATGTACGGCTAAACAGCAGGATGTCTGTTTTAGGATGACCATCTCCATGTTCCTGTTTAGACAAGGGACTGAGAACAACATCCAGTTATTCCACAACCATTTAGCACTGTGGATTGTTGCAAGAGCTAATTTACATTGTCAAGAATACGAAATCACCTCTTGCCTTACCTCACCTATCCAAGAGCTACTGTTTGAAGGAAAAATTATAGAGTTCTGAAAAACTACATGGTAGCTTGAAGTCTCTAGAGTCAAGCAACTGTTTGCTGTGGAAATGAGTGTGTGAAGCTAAACGTGAGGGGGAAGAAAATGTACCAAGTGAAGGGTTGGGAAAGGGTGTCCCTGGGAAATTGTCCATCATGAAGCCTGGTTCAGGAGGGAGCTTGATAATAGGAGCAAACAAAGATCATTAGGGGGAGATCAGTGATGGCTTGAGGCATGGTTTGGCCATCACAGGGAAATCTTGGCAGACAATAGAGTTCAAAGCAAAGCCTGAACAAAATCTGTTTGCATCTTCTAAACCTCTCTTAATGTTGCCAGGGCTAGATCACAGAGAGCCAAGAGGGAACAGGAGGGGCACAGCCAGGGGACCTACACCGTGTTTACTTGAAGGAAACTCAACTTGAGTTAAGACAATGGCTGTACTGCTGACTGGTGCCCTTCGTACTTATTCAGGAGCTGGAAGGCTAGTGCCCAGGGCAGACAGAAGGCGAACCAACGCTGACTCAGACTTCTGACTATGAACAACCAGGAGAGTGGCAGTGCCATTCACTAAGATTGACGAAGTAGGTACATATGGGAGACTGAAGAGAAGACTGTACTGAGGCCCTGTGAGGTACCTGTGATACCTGCTTGTGAAACCAGACAAGAAATACATGCCTCAGTGGCTCTGGGTCACAACAGGCATTTTAGAGCACCCTGTCTCTGGTCACACTCCATCAGACCAATTTTTGCTGCTGTGTAATTGTTGATACATGAGAAGGGAAAGCAGAGTGAACAGGAAGGGAGGGGGCGGGGCCAGTTCCTTTAAGTGACTGCGATCACTTCGGTGTAAAATAATTCCATAACTCATTCCATCAAACCCACCTTATTCGCCTACCTGTCTCGCGGGGTGTGGCCTCTTTGTGGCATTTATTAAAGTTGAAAGGTTTTAACTGGCAAGGGCTCTGGTGGGCTATTGTCTCCAGAACGTCTTTAGTAAAAAGTCCCAAATGCCTCAGAGGATGTACCCTGCCTCCTCTACCTTTAGTACATAGCATGAGGGAACCAGCCAGGGAAAGCGAGCAAACGTCGTCATGAGCATCCACGTAGGAAGGCTCAGCCACTCTCAAGTATGTACATGGAGCTAGCACAGACATAGAAAACGATGAAATATTAAGGTAAAGAACCCAATCATAAGGGCCTGAAAATGGTTAAGAACCAGTTCCCTGCAGGTTTATAGCACTTGCTGGTTTCCCTGGTATAAATGTCGCACCATAACAAACTTAAGCTGGTTTCAATAACTGGCTTGCAACATTCCTGAAAATCTGGTACTCTACAACTTTATGCATGTAGGGAAGATTCCAATACCCTTCCCCTCCCCCTGCCACCACCCCGCCCCATATGTGAATGAAGTTAGCATAAGTGGAACACTGGGGAAAATCACCTTGTCTCTCAAGCTTTTACAGGGCTTTTTCCACAATGGAAATTTAGACTTTAAAATGAGAAATAAAATCAACTGAAGGGAGAATAAAAGTCACATTAACAGCATCATCCTCTCAGCCTTAAGATGAATTCAGCCATGGGAACTACAGTGTATTAAGGACATCAATTATTAACACATTCACTTGGCCAAACCTTAATACGGCCAAGTCCAACTCTACCCACTCCATCCCGACAATCACCCCTGGAAGAAAGTACACAGCCATAATCTGAATGCTATTATACACAAGAAATGTAATGCGGTGCTTAACACTCCTGGAAAGCCTACAATGGCTTTCTAGATATTTATCCTACATCATCATAAACATTTATTGCACCCCTCTTCTCTCTAAACCTACATCACATTGCCTACAGCAAGAGTTCAGCTGGTACACCCAGTTCCTAAGGAGATTGGAGGCATGCAGAGAGAGGCCACATTCACCACAGACAGACTCCTCATCCTTCATCATTTCCGCCACATCAGCAGCAGTGGTGACACAGTGGTGACACAGGTCAGAGATGCAGCTGTTTGCTGCCACCCACAGCATCCTCAGGGGTTCTTTTTAGGGACCGCCACACAGGTGAAGCCAGGATTTCTGGACTGCACCACTGAAAAGAATTCAGGACTAGCTATTACAAAACAGTTTGTATTTACCAAGAAGGGGTTTAAACATAGATTTAAGCATGGGCTTCTTACAAAGAATGAGTTAGGAAAGAACAAGACACACCAAAGCCTGGATGCAGACTTCTGAAGGGGCTGTCGCCATTGTGGCATCTTGGTGGAGGTCCCATTTGAATCTCCAAGCATTGCTAAGAAACTTTTAAATTTTTCTGTTCCCCCTGCTCTTACTGTCAATGAAATTAGCACATAGCTCCAGACATGATTAAAATAAAACCTTGTACCACAAGAGATTCAAAGGGGACTAAAGGTACTTTGACAAAGTTTCTCCGGATAGTCTTAAAATATTATGTTTTCAGCTGAAAAAAAAAGGAGAAAGGCCACATACATTAAAGTCTCAGCCTGATGCATTGCTGACTTAGCAATCCTGCTTGAACAGCTCCCTACAGGAGGAGCATTGTGTCTGAGTCAGCAGCAGTAAGAAGCTCCAACTAGACTCCTTTCTCTCCCTACCAGTCCAGCCTGTTCAAGGGTAGCACTCTGTTTTCTCCTTTTCCTGCTGCTGATTCGTCTCTCCCTCCCCACCAGTCCTCCCCTCTCATGCACTACCATGGTATCCACCTAAAGACAGCCTCCTGTGATGTCTTTCCCATTGCAAAGGCTTCCCTGCTTATTCAGAACTCACATTCCAGTGCAGTGTAAGTCAGTCATCTTCTGTGCACAAAACCCTCTGTGATGTCAGTCCTTATAATCCTGTTGTCTCCAGACTTACCAGTCAAGGCACCACCTCCTGTACCCATTCCATTCCACCCCTCCATATCCCACCCCACTCTACTCCACCCCTCCCTAACCCACCCCATCCCACTCCATCCCGCCCCTCCCTAACCTACCCCATCCCACTCCATCCCACTCCTCTCTAACCCACCCCATCCACTCCATCCCACCCTTTTGGTTTACTGTTCTTGGTTCTCAGATATCTCAGATAAGCTCCCTTTATTGGGGTCCTTGTATCCCATCTATTCAAAGTTTTGGGGCCCAAATCCATGCTTTAAACCCTTCGCTTCTTAGCTCTTCCTTTACTCAAATACCAGTTTCTTGAGGGGCCATGGCCTCCTCGTCTAAAACTATCCCTTACTCTCCTACAAATGTCTCTCGCTCTCACCCCCTTCATTTATTTCTCTCCATAGTACTGATAGCCACTTAATACACTGATAATGTATATCCCATTGCATACTTGTTTGCTGCCTTGATTTACTTAATAAGAATGTAAATACTATAGCTATATGAAATCTCTTTAAATATTGTTGACTAGTATATGCTTAGCTGTGAAAACCATACCTAATATATAGCTGGGCCTCAAAAATTGTCTGTGGAAATAGTGGAATTAAATTACCATCTAGAATGTCTGAAATAGTCAGCGATATCACTCTAAGAGCCACTTTGCCTTTCTAGACAAAGAAAGCTTTTGTATAAATATACGGTTAGGGCTGAACTCTCAATGGTCACTTCTTCTCGGCGCCTTAAGCAGCCTCGGCATGAGCCTCGGCATGCCCTGCCATTCGTTGAAAAGAGAAGCTTGTAAGGCTCCAGGATTATTGTGGTAGAAGGGGCAGGAAGACTGTAAGAGCTGGGACATAGAGAGAACTCTGTCACGCCCCATTCTCCGTGCATGGCAAAGGCAGGACAGCCGTGATCTCTCAACGTCTTTGCTTACCTACACTGAGCCGCTACAGGATTGGACCTGTCAACAGTCAATCATTAATTGGGGCGGGGCTAACAGCTCCCTGGGCACTGAAGTATTTACTATGATGGATTTCAGGGAAGGACAAGCATTGTGTTTAGGTGCGTACCCACTGGCGAGCCCACCAGGCTTTAATAGATAGTTCCAGATGTGTGGTGAGTCACACAGGCAGCTTTGGGTAAACTCGGGGGTCACAGAGCAAAGGAAGGTATGGCCGTGGAGTAGAACGGATGGGGAGAGTTGGCTGAGGAAGAAGGAGTGAAGACAAGGAAGTATACTCAGAAGGCGTTATACCGTGTGTGAAAGGCCCACAGAGCAAACTTAATAAAGGTTATACATGATTTTAAGGCTTTGGTCTTGTTTTGTTTCATTTCTAAGTTCCTTGAAATGTGGCTACCACCTTCATTGCTGCTCTCAGATCTGACAAGGAGAAAGTTTCGTCTGCCCAGAGCGTTTATGCACTCAGATTTACGGATCTCGGAGGGCACTTATGCCCCTACTGTTTATTTATTTTGGAATTATTTTATTATCAGCTTTACATGGTTATAAACCACTGCCAAGACGGAAAAGCCCTCGGAGGACCATTATTGCTTTCCTCAAGATGGTCTCTGACCTGACCTTCAACAATACTGCAGCTCCTTGCACAAAACGGAAAAATGGAAAATCCTCCTTACTTGCTCTGGGCCAAAGAGACTTCTACCTAGCACCAAGCTCAGGGCTCGGTCAGTCCCAAGCACTGTGGTGCTCAAGATTCTCCCAGCAACCCCCGCCTCATGCTATATATTTGTATAACCCACCCCTGGGCAGGCAAATGGAGTCATCACAACCAGGTATTTTTGAGAGTGTTGTTGCTGCTGTTGTTGTTTTTGTTGTTGTTATTGTTATTGGTGTTGTCGTTGTAGGTCTCTTTTGAGAACTTCATGCACTCATATCATGTTGCAAATATGAGTCAAGGGATGAGGGAGAAAGTTGTGAAATTCTTCAGAGGTTTTATCCATGTGGCTATTTTGCTGTTCCAACAGAAAACAAATAAACAAGCTATCGGCTTGGCTTGGGTTGGTGCAACAGGATACCTTGGCTGGTAAGTACCGAGAGCAGCCCTGATTCTGGGGAGGGCTTCTGGTTACACCCTATTATGGCAGATGTGTAAGAGAAAAGGTTACTGGCTGTGGGAGAGAAGGGACCTGAGACAAGAGGCAAGAGAGTGGGGAGCAATCAGGTGGCCTCTTTCACGGCAACTGTCCTGTAGGAGCTAACTGTTCCATCAAGAGTTTGCTTGTTTTCTAATGCCAAACTTAATCCTACTTCATGACTGGATTCTAGTTCCTATGCCCTAATTTCCCTTAAATTCCACCTCAGATAAGATCCCTTGCCTCGATCCTGCCATACCAGGGCCAAGCTTTTAGCACATGATTTTTTTTTAAGTCACAGCTCCTTTAATATAGAGATGTACATTACAACAAAGTTTCAACGTGACCACATATTGTCGTGAGACTTGTCCGAGGAGCCTTTCCCTCAACATTTTGCTATTTAAACATGTAAGAAAACCCAACAATATTGTGGGGCTCCAAAAGAGTCTGACAAAGTGGTGTGGACCTTAGTTTCATATTTCACCTTCAAGATAATTTTTCTAGCCACCGAATCCACCTTGAAAGAATAAAGATTCCCAGAAGATCCGAAAATAATACTATCAAGTTCTGTCGAGCGAGTGGCTGTCAAAAGCAAACAGGAGAGCCGAAGTATTAGCAAGGCTGAGGAGACACTGGAGCCCTGAAACCTGGCTAGGATAAGTGCAAAACAGGCAACCACTATAGGGAGCAATCAGGAGTTCCTTTGAAAACAAACAGAGCTGCCCCGTGGTCTCGAACTCCTAATACCCCTTCTGGGTAGAATTTTCACAAAGAACTGGAATCAGGGAGGCATGTTTACAGCATCAATAGTCACAACAGCCGAAAGCTTGGGAGAGTCTTCTGCTTTCCAGTGAATAGCTCAGAGAAAGCATGGTACGTTCATGGGATGGAATACTATTCAGTCTTAAAGAGGAAGGGAATTCCAGCATGAGCTTCAACGTAGATAAGGAATACTCAACAACCTAGAAGATGTTACCTGAGTGAAATCAGCCAGCCACAAGGTGGATGCTATGGGATTCCACTTCAGATGGGCATAGAATGGTCAACTCCTTAACACAAGAAAACAGACTACAGGCTCTCTGGGGTTGAGGAAGGAAGGGACTAGAAAGTTATTGCCTCAGGGTCTTTGAGTTTGGAGTTTGCAAGATGGTGGAGTTGAGGATATGATTAAAGACATGGGAAATATTGTAAATGCATTTACTGCTGCTCAATAGTACACTTAAAATTGTCGCAAGAACAACTTTTTAAATTAATACTTTTTTGCTATTGTTTTATATTCTCTCTCTCTCTCTCTCTCTCTCTCTCTATCTCTCTCTCTCTCTCTTTCTCTGTATGTGTATGCAAGCTATGGTACATGCCTCAGAGGACAACTTGCAGAAGTTGGTTCTCATTGCTCACTATGCAAGTCTGGGAATTGAACTCAGGTTGCCAGGATTGGAGACAAGTATCTTAACCTGCTGAGCCCTAAAATGGTATATTATATCATATAATATATATATATGTATGTGTGTGTATATATATATATATCATATATTTATCATATATCATATACATATATATTTCACCGCAATGAAATTTTTAGGAAATATTACATGAGGTAAGAATATGATTTCAATAGAGATGTTTATAATTTTTCAAAAAGTACAAACATAAATTCCACAATTTCTTTGCGGTTATATATACGGGATACTGATATTTCTCTATTTTCTCATAGCAGTATTTCTATGTTGGCATCAAAACACAATATGTTTCTTTAAAGGTGTTTATAATTTGTATTTATGTGTGCGTGTGCTTATCAGAGTATCTGGGCAACATGTGTATGCAGTGCCTACAGGAGACCAGTAGAGGGCATCAGAGTACCTTGAACTGGAGTTACAGGCGGTTATGAGCCAGCTGTTATGAATGCTGGGAACCAGACTCTGGTCTTCTGGAAGAGAAAGAAGTACTCTTAAGCATGGAGTTGCCTCTCCAGCCCCACAACTACCTAACTTTAAATATAAGAAGAGAAATTACAGTATTATTTTTGAATTTAGATAAATTAATACAAATCCATTTACTTGTAATTTTTAAGAAACAAATCGTGTTGCAATTTCAGCTAAGCACAAGTCTGAACTATCAACAATACCCCCTCAACCACACGTAAGGCAAAGCAGAACGGACAACACTGAGAGTAAATGTTGCCCAGGCCATGGAACACATTGGAGTCCATTTGAATGATGTGATCCATTCTCGTGAACATGTCAGACAGCTTTAGTTAACACAACGAACGTCCATGAAGGCCCTGTTGAGGCCAGCTGCAGGGTTGAGAGGGGAAGTCAGAGAGGTAAGGAGAGAAGTAAGAAGTCAGGAGTGGCTTCCATTCTTTTGTTTGTTGGTTTGTTGGTTTCCAGAGTTTTTGTTTGTTCTGTGGCTTCTATTGTCTGGGATTGAAAACATTTTAACTGAAGAAAAGCTGAGAACAGGGCTAGCACTCACAGAAAATGTGAACACCTCTAACATAACCCTTACAACCCTTCTACGGGATACAAGTAGGCTGTCTGTATCTTCCGGGTGAGGGAACTGAGATGTACAGATATTAAGTCTAAGGACAAAGAATTCTCAAAATAATAGAGCTCTAAGTTGTACCCCTGGTCCTACTGCTTCCAAGACGCAAGCCTACTGTCATTTCATGTTGAATTCATCTTCATAATGCTGGGCCCCACAATAAAGACAGACATGTGAATAATTATACTCTCTTCAATAAGAGTAACAGTAGACGTTTTCACAGCTTATTAAGGTGACCAGGAAGAAATGATGGACTTTGGTCCTTGGAGCAGTTTTGGCAACATATGAACAGAGAATTTAATTCTGCCAGGATTTTAGAATCAGATTTTTGCAATTTTGCAAACAGACAATGCAGGGAAACTTGCCTGTGGCAGCAGGAGACCTTGGGGAAGTGTCCTTCCTACTCAGTATCAGATAGAAAAGTCCCTCCCCTGTCTGTGCCCTTTCTCCCTGAGAAACTGGATTAAAGAATCTGCCGGGCACAGTCCCCTCTCTAGTGAAGATGTTTTTCGCTCATTCATTCCTTCCCCTAGTCTGCAGCTCTCCCACCACAAGAAGACATTTTATTTAAAGGGGTTGCTTCTAAAGGTTCTCAGATCGTTTTCAAATGCGAAACTGTATTTCTCCATTCCCTTGGCATTAAGGGGTGCTCACTGGTTCTTCTGAATGAATGCATGTTCTTTTGTGATACATTTGTCTCCGCAGATCACGGTGTGGACCATACATATGCTGCCCGCATGCCGAGGTATACCTGATTCTGACTCTCTGCCTCTTAACATCGTGTTCTTAATCAGCGCCTGAACACAGGGGATGCTCAGAAGATATTACTAATTGATTTTAAGTTCTCTGAAAGAAGATTCATCATCATTATTAAGCCCACACTGGAAGCGTCAGGGGTCAACATCTACTTGGTAGAGAAAACAAATCTGACATGGGACTGTTAATACTTTGGTGCAATATTTTTGCACAGATAATATCTTTCAGGTAAATGTCCCTCCAATGTGATGTCTATGCATGGACTAATTCTTTTTCCATGAGAGGATAATAAAAGCAACCTTTCCACACCTACCTCTAGCCTGTGCTAGAGATGAGGTAAACAGACCCCCAGAGCTACATCCCCTACCCAGAGATGATGGTGTTGTCTTTTTTTTCTCCATCATACTTCTGGCCTCAGATCACTAATTCATGTACAGGATAAGACAACTGCCAAATGATTAGACTACAGAGAGCCGCTCCTCAGACACCTGTCATGTGGATGAAGGCAGCAGCATCTTCTGACCTTTGCCAGTTCAAGGTCGATAATGAGACAAGTCAGGCAGGAAGAGCAGCCTGAGCTGACTCCACTAATGTGCACTGTGTGTGCACTCAGGGGCCCTGCATCTCCTGTCAATTAGTGTAGGGAAACAGGGACGGCTGATTACCGGAGACACAGCATCACCAGCCACGGCTACCTCTGCTTCTGCACCCTGCCGCATTTTAATTAGCCCCAGTCCCTGGACTGCTTTTCAGGGCTTCATTATTGCTTTCTCCCAGAAACTCAAGGAAGGCTTTTTACATTTCACATCATTAATTGGGAGAAGCGTTCGATGTTCTAGTCATGGAGTTGATGACACAGGTCTCCAGCTAGAGGCTTTCAAGGGGCTTCCTAGAAAACGCAGTCTTGGCTTGCCTAGAGCTGTGAGTAGGCAGAACAGTAGGAGAATGATAGGGGGAAAGACAGTGTCAGGTGGGGATTGCAGACAAGAGAACCAGGGTGCCTACAGGACTGTGCATTCGCACAGGCAAACTCGATAGATACGCAAGAAAGAAACAGCATAGGAAGGAACTGATGTGGTTATAAAGAGAATAGTTTTCATGCTTCTTACATACGTGTATTTTCATGTTTGTGTTTGTGTGTGTGTGTGTGTTTGTGTATATGTGTTTGTGTGTGTGTGTGTGTGTGTGTGTGTGTGTGTGTGCGTTCACATAGCTGTAGAGGGCAAAGGTGACATCAACTGTCTTCCTTTATCTTTCTCCACCTTTTTTCTCAGAGTCACTTAATGAACCTGGAGTTCACTAATTCAGCTAGACTGGCTGTCATGGATCCTTCTGTCCCTACATCCCCACCCTAGAATTGCAGGTATCTACCAACAGCCCACTTTCTTACTGTGTTACTGGGACCTGCGTCCTCATGTGTACAGACAGGGTAAGCATTTTATCGGCTGGGCCATCTCCCCAGCCAGCCATACAAAGCGATATGATGTGAAGCCTTGCAAAACTCATTCACCACAAAGGAAATTAGCAGGAAACAGTCTGGAACAGTAACATCAGCAGTCGTGTGCTTTCACACACCAAGACAAAGGTTTATCTGAAGCAATGGTCTTCAGAGTCGAGTAAGCTTCACGGTAAAGCAAGGGGCTGCTCTTTGCTCATCCCTCTCCTTCCCAAGGTTTAGACTCATTAGGTCTGGGGTGGAACTAGAGGATTTGCGTTTCTAACTTGTTCTCCGCTGATGATGCTGATGTCGATGCTGATTCAGAGGTCAGGGCATTGACAACCACCCTCCCAGAAGCAGCTGCCCACATGGAAGGCTGGGCACCTAAACGAATAATTAACCCTTACTATTTAAAACAATGAAACTGTTACCCATGTGTCTAGAAATAAGGCATGGAAACATTAGCAGCAATCTGACGGGCATTAACATGAGCATTTTACTTAATCACATGAGCTACAATAAGAATCACAGTTTAGTTAAGCTCGTGAAAAATGTTTAAGGCTAGGACTTTAATTCAGTGGTACAGCCTTGACCCACGATGTACAAGACCCTTCACTGAATCACCAATACTGAAAGGGGAAAAAAAAGACCTAACCTATCCACCTGCTGCTTTTAAAAAAAAAAAAAGAGCTCACCACCAAGTAAATTGAATATATTTTGGACATGCCTCCTTAATGTAACTCTCTTATCCAAAGAAATTCTATCTTCATTTAGAATGAGAATAACTAGCAGCAGACGAAGCAGTAAGGAAAAGCCTGATAAATGTTTAAAGTAGCCTAGCACTCACATGTGTTTTTAGAGCTGATTAGTTGCGTATCTTAGCTTTTGCTGTTTCGAAACTTTTGCAGGCCAGATCGTACATACACGCACCCAAGGCGGCTCTTAAGCAACTTGAGTTAATCTGTGTAGGCTTCAGTTACTTCTCTGTGAGATGTGGAGATGTACTTTAAAATCTGGGTTCCTTCAAGCTTTAAAATTTCATGGCATGGATTCCTATTTTCTACTTGAGTCAACATGTTTAGCACCTGGTATGATGGCGCTCAAAAAGACTTTTAAAATTCCGAGCTCAGTCCCCTCAGCAAGTTTCAAAATCTGAATCAGCACCAAGTTGAAACTACCTCTCAACTTTGCATCGACTCAGACTTTCCAAGGGAGAAGCTCGGAGCCACACTGCACATCCTAAAGTGCCTACCACCCTAGGCACTTCTGCGATCATTCCTACATTAAAAAATGTCGCGTTCTGTCCCAAAGACAGATCGATTCTACAAAGCAATCATTCTTAAGGCAGAAATTGTCCATCTGTTGAGCTCCGTGGAAAGAGGACTCTGAAGTCATCGAATTCAAATTTAACTGAAGATTATGTTCATGGGTCCATTCTCCACTTGTTTTATATTACATCATAAGAATCCCAGGTTTAATGAGCTCCCAATCTAGTCTGCTGAACGCAGTAAATTCCAAACCCTCTCCATATCGTTAATTTCAAAGTTCATGCCGGTCAAGCCCCCACTTTGCCGCCTTCACCTCAGTAGCACAGCAGTTAAGCACCTCTCCAGTACAACATGGCTTGAGTCAAACGGGACAAACCAGAGCATGGAAGGAACGTACCCCACTCACCTGCATAGGGCCAGGATGCTTCTACTGATGTTTATTTGAAGGTAGTAGAGGGTTCGCCATTTTCTTTTCCATTTAGAGCCAACACCCATAGTTCCCGGTTCTACTTCTTCCCATAAGATGTCCAGTACACAGGCTTGGAGAGGACAGGGCAAAGTCCAGAACGGGTGAGGTCTGCAGTCTGCCTGGCCAGAAGGAGGATGTGAAGTCAGGTCAGGTCCAATGTTGTGGTCCTGAATCCTTCAATTTCTCCCTTTCAGGGTGTCCAAGACCAGAGGAGCAGGATTAGGGGTGGGAGGTGGATGCTGCTTCTCCAAGGATCTTAAATGTTACAGCTGTTTTAGGTAAAGGCCTTCCCCAACAATCTTCAATGACACAGCTCTCTGAGACAATCTTAGCTTGTGCCTATTTCTTTATTTGGGGTGGGTTTGAATGCATATCATTTATTTGGGGTGAACCAAGGGTTATATAGTTTTGAGGAAGAGGATGAGACGATCCAGGGTGAGAGAAGGTGATTGGCTGGAAGCTAAGGTACTGAGAGGCCTCATTAGCATGCAGAGGCGTTCCAGGTGCTGGACTATATGACTGACTACTTGGGACCACCCGGCTTGGGGATCACCAGGTTAGATGTTCCAAGGCAGGCAGGGAAATGGGAAAGGAATTAGTGCCACTCATGAATGTCTCAATTTTGATATTTCCCAGGTTTGAACAATTCCACCTCGACAGTCCCATGTCAGTTCTTCAGATAGAATAGACCACATGACTCACAAGCACCCCCAAACATAGGACAATGCTTCTCTCGTGCTGACTCCCCAGTCCACGTTTTCCTAATCATTCTGGGCTTTTGAAAGACAGAGACAGCTTCAACTGATCTCTGAGGAGAAACTGACCACTTGGTGAATTGGTAGAGAAAACAAACATTGATGGGCTGGTCACATTTAAGCCAACTCACCTGGGCAACTTAGTCCTAGTTCTTAGATACATAAGGTACAGCCCAGGTCTCCAGAACACAGCGGAAAGTTCCACTCACAGCCTCTTAGCATCAGTGACCCCAGCTCACCTTCTTCTGTCAGAATTCATACAGCCCTGGGTTTTGTCTCTATTAGGTAACAGAATTAAAAGAAACCTCCTTCTAGACCTAAAAGCAACACTTGCCAAGCTTCTGTCTAGAGAAGTCTTGTTTACTCGGATCTTTGTGAGATCTGGAAAGACGATTCTGATGAGATAGAAGTCATGTAGTTTAATTGGGGGGGGTGAAACACAAACCCTTTTGTTACATAGGCTCTCACTACATAGTTCAAGCTTGCTCTTGAATTCTCTTCTTCCTACTGATAGATTCAGGTCCTACTCTTCCTGAATCTATCAGTAGGCGATAGTTCAGCTGGGAGCCCTTCCTCTGTTCATACTTGCTGGTTGATGAGTCCATTCTTGTGTAGACCCATGGCCTTCAATTGTGTGCCTATTGATGACTCCACCAAGCTCCAAAAGTTAGCTCCCATCCAATAGTCACACAGATGGCCCTGATTAAACTAAATGGACCACAAAATACAACCAACTGTTATAAATCTGGAAAAGGTTCAGGGCGGGGGTGGTGACAAGTTAGAGGGATGGAGGGGGGATAAGAGAGAGTAGGGAAGTAAACAGAATGTGTGTGTGTGTGTGTGTGAGAGAGAGAGAGAGAGAGAGAGAGAGAGAGAGAGAGAGAGAGAGCTGTGTGTGTGAAATCAAGAGAGAGAGGGAGGTAGGTATGTAAGATAGAGAAAGGGTCTGTGTATATGTGAAGGACAGAGAAAGAATGTGTGTGTGTGTGTGTGTGTGTGTGTGTGTGTGTGAAAGAATGTATGTGTGAGAGAGAAGGGTGCATGTGTGTGAGAGAGAGGTGTGAGTTCATGTGTGTGGAGGTGTGTGTGTGTAAGAGAAAAGGGGTGTGTGTAAGAAAGATGTGTGTGTGTGTGTGTGTGTGTGTGTGTGTGTGTGTGTGTGTGTGTGTGTGTTTATTGCCCTCTACTGGACACAATCTCTTTCTACTCCTTTAAGTTCTTAGCAGAGAAGAAGTAAAAGTAACAATTTTCCTAGAAAATGAACAAAGATACAAAACATTGGAAAAGAAAAGACTGAGGTGAACCAAGGGATGAAGAGTTTAGAAGGAAAGTAGAGAGCAGGAGCCTTCCACAGGGAACGAGTGTGAAAGACCCAGACCCTAAGCTACGGTCCATCCCAGCTTCCCCTCCAGTCACCTCGGGGAAACAGAAGAATGACAAATGACAACTGCATATAGCATTCAGCATGTCAGCTATGTGCTTCTAAACTGTGTTGATGGCAGCCATTATCCTTGAGGAATTTCACTGAGAACAAAGTTTAGAAATGAAAACCACTTTCTACACATTCCTCACAAATCCAAAGGCAGCAGCATTCAATCCGCAGAGGCACAGCTCTGGGGTTTACATCTTTGCCACAGAGAGAGACTTCATGAAAGCGCGATTTAAAAAAAAAAAAACTTATTCTTTCAACTGTTTGAATTATTTTCTCACAGTTTTTCCAGCTACATGTTTGGAATGAAGAGCAACGCAGGTTAAGATATTATAAAAATGAGAATAGATGGTCTTTTTCAAACATGGTTAATTATGTAAAGACTTACACATAGAAGCTAAAGACGTATTGGCAACTGCCACCACCCCAGTTCCATTGCAAGTGTTTTAAATGTGTCATGAATGTCAGTTTAAAAGAAAGAGTGTTTCTCCTTGAGAAGACTTGACTCCTTAGTCTCACAGCCCTAAGCCTCCAAATCCCTGTGTCTCTATGTGAAATAGAACCATTTCCACATCACCACATGCACATGGTCCATGGTCCATAAAAGCAGCCCCAAGAACCTGGCCTCGGCATTTCTGGTCCCCGCCCCATACTACCTGTCACCCCCAGAATTAACTGCAATCCCTGGCTTCTGTAGTGACACTTTAAGCTCCTTAAATATTATTCAAGGGAGGTCTCTAGAGAGGGGATAAAATTAACTGGGTTTATTAAATGCCTTTAAGATGTCCTGGAGCCTGCAACCAAGCTGGAACTAAGGATGTAAACACCATTGGTTGTAAAAGTCTCCAAATTGTAGTATGATGATAAAACCAGGATAAAACTCATTTCCCACATTAAAAACGAAAAAAAAAAATTAACTGGCGAGAGCCTTGTTGGAAAGGAAGCTTTGTTGACTGCGATACGTTTGCCTATCAACTCCAGAACAGACACCAGCAAAATAACTCCATGCATTCCCTCCGAGAGACTCCAAATTTATCAAAACCAGAAACGCAGGCTTTCCTTTCTCTGCAAGCAAATAGGGTTAGTTCCCCCCCAACGCCTAAGTGAATCCAGAATTTTAAATTGGACACTAACAAAAGCACCGTGAGTGTGAACATTGGTTTGGCTTGCAGCAGCTTGGGGCCTTGGGCACAGTGACCCCAGCATGACTGCTCATTATCAGTGGGGTGAGCAGCAGAGTTCCCTCAACAGGACTCAGGCTGCTAATGTCAGGCCCGTCAGCTGTATCTCAAAGGGTGGATAGCATCAACCCTGAGCTTTCTGCAGTGTAAGAAGAATAAAAAAAACAAACAAAAAAACGATCTCGGGTTTTGAAAATTGCATCCCATTAAAAAAGCTCTAGAAAACCAAAGTATCCATCAATTGGTTAAAAGAACACTTCTGTACCTAGATTGACTCATGCAATTATCATTGACAGAGATTAATTTTTCTTGACGCCCAGGATTATTTCCTGACTGCCAACTAGCTTAGGTTCATAGCCATTGGCTGTAACTTTCTTTATTCACTCAGAAAATATGTGTTAGGCGCTTGAAAAGCCCACAGTGCCCTGGTTTTAGACTATACAGTTTTTGGGGGTCTCAACATTAGGGAGACACATAAGCATGTGAGAGAGTTTAGTAAATATTCATTACAAGAACACACCAACAAGACATGTAATCTAACCTGGAAGAATCCAAAGGTCTCCCCAGAGGAGGTGTTAGCAGAGTACAGTTGTTTTGATTGGGTCTGCTTTTGTTTGTCTATTGTGTGGCATAGGCACATGTCTGTGTGTATGTACATATGTGTGAGATATTCATGCACATGGGTGCACATGTAGGTGGAGGCTAACGGTTCATTGAACATCAGTTGCTCACCATTTCATCTTTTAACACTGAGTCTCTCACTCAATCTATTGCTCTAGGAATCTGTTGTCTCCACACCTGCATCCTACCGGTTCATCCACCCCACCTTGGCAGCACTGAAGTTACAGGCCCGCCCTTCCCAGCTTTTGTGCAGATGCTGCGATCCTAACTCAGATCCCCTTGCTTGCACAACCAAGCCATCTCTGAAGCCCTCAGTCAGGCTTTTCCATCAGACGTTCTCAGCACCCTTCTCACCCCCATTTTACAGAGAAGGAGTTGGGAACATGATAATTAAAAAAAAAAAAGTGACGTCATTGAGACAGAGATCAAGGCTGAGCCAAGGCCATCATCTGCAATTCACTCCACCTATAGCAAGCAGGCAGGCAAAAGGATCACTGTCTGGGGAAGCATAGAGCATCCATCAAATAACGTGAAATAAGCAATGGGTATCTGAAACCAATCAGTATTTATCAGTCCGGAACTCTGATTCAGCTATACAAAGCCATAAAGACCAGCACGCACCCTGGGTTCATTACAACCCTAAAATCTCAGTGGCTTACAATTCACCTGTTTGCTGCTTACTCATCTGGCATAGCCAGTGTGAGAAGCTCTGCTCTTCAGACCCACTCAGGAGGCGAGGTTCGTGTGGGCTGCATCTTCACTCTGGCTTCTGGGATCCCTGTGGCAGGAAAGGAGAGAATTGTACTTGTCAAGCATGAGCAATTAAATGCTCCGGCCCAGAAATGCTACATGTCACTTTCGCTTACATTTCAATGTCTGGGACTAGTTAGCGATGACACCTCGTTGCCAGGGGGCAGAGGAGCGAGTCCCACAGACTTTGCAATCAACCCGTGCTAGGCATTGGTCATCGTGAGTAATGCACACTGGATGGCTTTGTTCACCGGAAGAGGTCACCCCATCGGCATTTGAGAGCGTGATTGACATGGACGTAGCAAGCTTAGAATGGCAACTCCACACACAGCTGATTTGCTCGCAGGATTCTGAGTAAGGTATCTCACCCTTCAAATCGTAGCTTCTTTTCTTTAAATGCGGGAGGGTTTATAGCATTTTCCAAATGGATGACGCTCAGATGAGATCACAAATGAAAATGCTTGTCAGTGCTGACCATAGCTGAAGCCAATACACGGTGGTTTCATTTTGAATTGAATAATACTGCATTTAGAAAAAGCCCAGGGCAATTTAATAAAAGAACTACATCATAGTGGTTGCTTAGACTCCTTGCCTTTTGTACTAAAATATTTAGCGAAGCAGCAGGAAACTAAAATCAAGGCATTTGGGTTATAGACCCGGGATTTTTTCCACATTTCCTCTTTGCATTCATTTGTATTAGTAAATAACAAGGCACTGTGCACTTGTTAGCTTAACAGAACTCCTGTACTTGGCTCAGTTCTATAGGTTAGAAATTGAAGCAGGGACCATATCACTAGACGCTGTACCCCAAGGCTGAAATCACGTTACCCAGGAAACCCCTCACCCATGGAACTCAGGAATTTCTTCCAGGCTTTCATGATCTCTCAGACCCCCACTACTTCCAAGGAGGAGGGTGAGGGGCTCAGTGTTTGCTCATTTCTGAAGTTTGTGTACAGTCCCTTGTTGTGGTCCCTGAACGCCATTATCACCAGAAGTGCCTCCTCTCTTCCAAACTTGCTGAAACATATCACTCTAACTTGGGCCTCTAACAACACCCTCAAGAAACACTAAGTTTTAATGAGGCCTTATGAGGCCCCCCCTTTCGATATAACACTGGGTATCATGAGAGTAAGAGTACTCAGAGTCCACGTTGACACCCAACAGAGAAGACTGTATAAACACAGGCGTCACTGGCAACCTGAGAGGCTGCTTATCACACTCCCTGACAGATCATCATGCCCAGGGCAGCAATCTCTCCAATTGGCCACAGGGTTTCCTAATAGTAAAACACAGAGGCACCCCATGTTATTTGACAGGGTGCTTGATATCAGCAAGAGCAGGATTCCGCACTCCAATGACGTCTTTCTTTCATTGGGAAAACCATGTCTAAAGAACATAGTTACATATCTGCTGGGAGACATGCGTCTGGTTTCTGCACATCTTGTGAGCAGATGCTCCTAATCCCTTGCTTTAGTCTGTCTTTTCCAGGGTAGCTGTCGAGCAGACAATCTTGGAGGACGGAGATACAATGTCACATCCCATGTGACAACCGCTAATTCTGTCCATTTCCCTGCAGGTAACACTGTATCTATTTCATATCATGTGTATATTCAGTTGTGTATACACATTATGTATATATATTCCATTGTGTATATGTGTGTGTGTGCAACATATACCATTGTATATATTCACTTACCTGAATTCCAATATATATTGTTCTCATTATATCTTAGGAACAACTGTATTTCCCATTCCATTGAAGAGTCTGATGTACAAATTTTTTAAATCAGTTTTCACATTTAATAGTGATCCTCTTTGAAGTACTTTGGTAGTTAAAAAAAAAAAGATCCCTTAAAACATTATGGCTTCCCCATAAGCAGACAGATTTGCTATGGGTTAGAAAAGCATGCCTTTTAAGTTTTGATTTCATTCTTTGAATTAGCACATGCTGCATTCGAAGGCTAACTATGCCCCTACGAAACAACCACGCTTCATTTCCGTCTCCCATTTCCTCCTCTGGTCCATGAGAATAGTATCAACTCCTCTGCTTCATGAGGCTCCTTCTCTGTGTTTAGTAGACTCTACCCATGTCCACCAACTGAAGTTGTGACCCCTCTATCGTATTTCCCAAAAGGGGAGAAAGGGAGAAAGGACGGAGGGGAAAAGGAAGAGAGAAGAAGGGAGATAATAAATGGAGCAAAAGCTGAAAAGGCCTTGAAGCTGAGACCCCAGAAGAATAATTGTCTTTCCATGATTACTGAAGGAACCAGGAGAATTTTTCTCTGATCAATAAATGTGACAAGAATTCTTTGTACTATTTTTGCAACTTTTTGCAAAATCTAAAGTAATTAGGAAGCAAAAAAAAAAAGTAACAACATTCATCTAGAAAAATATTCTCGAGATAGTCCCAAGAGTGTGCCCTTGAGGAGGGGACAAAATATTGCTTTTTGCCGTGTGTTAGCAAGTTCACATCGTCAGCTACTAACTGTAGAAACAATTTAGGATCTGAGAGAGATTTGTGTGCGTTCTCCCTAAAAAATAAGGAAGTTAAAATGACAAACACGACTCGCCACCCTAAAGTACTTCTAAGGAAATGGACTGTGATGGCTTCAGAAAGACTTATTTGGGAATGGAAATGTCTTGCACTCTACCTCTCATATTACAGCTGTATCAGACAAGTTGATCTTATTAAAGATAATTGAAATGGGACTTTAAAGCATATTTTCTAAAGTGCTTCAAGAACCCTAAATAAATTGAAATGAAACCAATTGCCCCAGATGCATGCTGAGGGTAATTGGTATGTGTGTGTGTGTGTGTGTGTGTGTGTGTGTGTTTAAACCTTATTGAAGGCATTTCTGAACTAAGCTGGGATTCTGAGCAGGTTAACTTT
The DNA here is from genome assembly GCF_011064425.1 of Rattus rattus. Classification (NCBI taxonomy): domain Eukaryota; kingdom Metazoa; phylum Chordata; class Mammalia; order Rodentia; family Muridae; genus Rattus; species Rattus rattus. The sequence continues at coordinate 66,463,697 of NC_046167.1, read as the reverse complement.
TTCTATTTTGCTTTTCTGGCCATAGTACATGTGATGTTGACATGTAGATAGAATCTAATGGTGATTTCTGGGATAGGAATCCCTGTATCTGTTCACCACGTCCACTTAGTGTAAACTGAATCATTACAGTGGATAAGGCAATGGGTCACATAGGGACATAAATATTTTAAAAGACTTATGGATATGGGTGTTTTTTTTCCTACATGTACATTCACACACCGGAAGAGGGCTTTGGACCCCACTACAGATGGTTGTGAGTCACCATGTGGGTGTTGGGAATTGATTTAAGACCTTCAAAAGAACAGCCGATCAATGCTCTTAACCACTGAGCCATCTCTCCAGCCCCCAGATATATATTCTCTCTGCTACACTTGCCCCTTAGAGGACTGCTCTGCTTATATGCATAATAAATACAGTGTACGGATGGCTACTTGTTGGGTGATTTGGGTAAATCCATCATTTCTTGGGACATCGCTTAAAAGGAAAGCATGGTATTATGTGACATCAAACTTCTGTCCTTGTTTGCTTTCTATTTATATGATTTTCACCATGACCAAAAGCAACCGAGGAAGGGAAGGGTGTATTTGGCTTATAGTCCAACCTTGAGGGAAGCCGAGGCAGGAACTCAAGGTAGGAACTAAATCAGAGGCCATGGAGGGGTGCTGCTTATTGGACTGTTCTGCATGGCTTGCTCACCCTGCTTTCTTATACAACCTCAGCCCACCTGCTCAGAGATGGCACCACCTACAGTAGACTAGGAATCAAGAGAATGCCCCCAAACACTTGCTTATAGGCCAATCTTCTAGGGACATTTTCTCAGGTGAGATTTGTTAATTCTTGGCAACTGCTTTCTATAGAATTGACAAAAATGAACTAGCCCAAGTTCATTCTGCTCTAACTATATTCAGAGCAGAAAGTTTCCCAGAGAAACGCAGCATCATCCCTCAGCATCTGTGAAGGATTTGTTCAACAACCCCCTGGAGATACCAAAACCCATAGATGCTCAAATCTTTTATATACAATGAGAACACTTACATGTAACCCCCACACTTCCTCCCATAGTCTTTAAGTCACCCCTAAATCACTTTAATTACCAGTACAGTGTAAATCTAAAGAGCTGTTAGGGTATAGTTCTATAAGAAGTGTTGACAAGAGAAAAAAATTCTGTGCATGGTCAGCACAGACACATTTTTCCCACAAATGCAGAGCCACAGTAATGGGGTGCTGATGGAAAGTAGAGGGGAGGGGCAGAGATTTATTTTAAGAAACAGGCTCATACAATTATGGAAGTGAAAATCCAAAATCTGTAGCCCAGGCCAAACGGACAGGCTGACGTCTCACAACAGAGTCAAGCTCAAGTTCAGAGGGAGTTGGCAGACGTCCTTCATCTTCCAAGGAAATCAGTGTTTTCACCAGGGGTCTCATACCGATTATGTAAGAGTTAGCACTATTCTAGAGGTAATCTATGTCATGAAGATTCTATTAATTTAAATACTAACTCTCACCCTCCCCCAAAAAATACCTTCATAAAAATATCCCAAAGATACTTCACCAAATTCCTTAGCACTGTGGTCCAGCGAAGTGGGGATAAAATTAACTATCACAATACTCTATTTTATAGTAATAAATACTCTTACATTTTAAGAATCAAGAAGCCAGGCCCAGTAATACACAGCTTTAATCCAGCACTCAGGAGGCAGAGGAAGGCAGTTAGATCTCAGTGAACTGAAGGGCAGTCTGGTCTACACAGAGAGTTCCAGGCTGGCCAGCCAGCACTGTACAATAAGACCCTGTCTAAAAATGAAACAAAACATTAAGAATCAAAACATTGAGAGAAGCATTTTTATCTTTACCTGATAGAAAAGCCTAATAAACTCCACCCAGACCCTAGAATAATATCCTTTATTTCTCACGGTTATTGTATTTATGTGTTTTATGTGTATCCGAATGTGGACGAACATGACTACAGTGCATGTGTGGAGGTCACAGGGCAACCCTTCTGTTCTTCCATGTCAGTTCTGAGGATGGAACTCGGCTCCTCAGGCTTGGCTCTTTTATTCACAGAACCATCTTGCTGGTCCATTGCTATTTTCGAGCACACGTAATCTTTTTAAATGAACACGCTTGATACATGGCATGGAATATAATTGGGTCTTAAACTGCAATTCTACCCCCAAAGTGGGTCCCTCAACACTTCGTCATGGACGAGGAGGGGTCATGATGTCCTAGTCCTCTCTAAAGGACCGATTGGTAGTTGATGGTTGTTGGAGAGGAAGTGTTGTTTTCTTCAATGGTGTAGCCACTAATGAGTTGCCCTTACTCCAGTAAATGACCTCCCATCCATGCACAGACCAAAAAACTATGAAAACTTAGTGAGTCCCAGATAAAAAGAAGACATGGATGGAAACTCACTGTTCTATGAGTTTCTATGGCATTACCCCACGTATGTACATAATGCTTTCCTACCAACCCAGAGACTAACAAGGTCTCCAGTGCCAGGCAAGAGACATCTCCCTTCCCACTGTTGGTCAGGGATCCTGAAAATACAATAATACAGGCTACACCCATTACCCTTGCTTTCCTACCAGAAGACATCACACACTCTTGTCAGGAGACTTGGAGGAATTGAGCCGGTACTGACGTAGAAGCTCCTCCATGAGGGATAGCTCTCATGGCATCAGAGGGTGCTATGCAAGCTGCTGTGTGAGCAAAGTTATCAACAGCTGTACCCAGCTGTAGATCTGTGAGCCACAGCAACCAGAAAGGCGAGCTATCTCCCAATGGAGCCGTAGTGACCCGCATCTTGACGGTAGCTAACAGCTGTCTAACCGGACTTAAGTCCCATTCAAAGGGGAGGCACTCGTGTCTACTCTAAGCTTAGGCATGGCTGGAGAGGAATAGCATTTCACTGAATTAATATAGTTTCTTTCCATCTGCCTCCAAAATGGGCATCCTTATATTCATGGATTAGAGCGACTCTCGTCCCTCATCAAAGACGCTTCTTTTTGTAGCAGACGACAGACATTACAGAAATCTATTACTGGGATATCTACAGCATTACCCCTATACTCAAGGCTCAGGGAACACCACAGAGGAAAGCGCACAAAGACTGCAGGAGCCAGAGGCCTGAGATGGCTCCTGCATGCTGCTATCTTCTGAACAGGAGGGGGATGCTGTCCCTGTGAAGTCTCAACAAATGGCTGCCTGCACAAGACCTGCAAAGACTGAAACAGTCAATATGCCAACACGTGTGCAGGAAAACTTCACAAGGCCCCCCGCCCCTAGATGATAAACTCCTGGCAACTCAATGACAAGTCCCTGGATGGGTTGCCTATATAGTCACTCCTACGCATATGTATGCACATACAAGTAACAACAAATGGGTTGGAGGGTGTGCCTGTGTGTATGAGAGAGAGAGAGAGAGAGAGAGAGAGAGAGAGAGAGAGAGCACAAAAAAAACAGGAGAAGACGCAAATTAATTTGAGATGGAGACACATGGGGGAACTTAGGGGAGAGAAGGAGGGATGTACTCCTGTATGAAGTTCTCAAATATTAAATATTAAATACTAACTTTAAAAATGCAAGAAAGTAGGTGGGGACTTGCTGAACAAAAAGGTTTTGGTGGAAAAGGGAGGAAAATGAGGGGGCAATAGAGGAGCAAAAGTGACTAAAACTCCTTATAAGTATATAAGACTGCTGAACAGAAAGATGTTTAAAGTCCCAAGAAACAAGAATATAACCCATCCTGCCCCGCCTCCTTTTTCACTCTTCTCTCATATGTTATATCCACCACAGTTTGCCCTCCCTCCTCCCCCAAGACCTTACCCCCCACCTCCCCTTACCCCCTCCACCCACTCCTCCTCCTGCTTTTCTTCTAAACAGGGCAAGCCTCCCAGAGATACCAACCCAACAGGGCACATCAAGTCGCAATGAGGCTAGGTGCCTCCCCTCATATCCTTAGTCCTCTTCGTACACGTGAAACTTAGAAATTGAGACATAAGTAAAAGGGTCTGTGATTTGGTGAGTCCCACAGTTCTCAGAATTGAGTGACAAGTGAGCTTCGGGACGTCTTCCAGTGAGTCTGTCCTCTCTCTCTCTCGGGACAGACTGGAATGGAAACTGTCAAGGTGGGTCTTGAGCTACCCGCACGCATTCTTCAGCAGAGCTGAACTCTGAATTGTGACTCATGAACACAGCCTCGTGTGAGGAATCCATGTGAGTCGGCTTCTGCTTAGAGGCACGCAGCAGTATCTGCAGCTCCCAAAAGTACGACGAGGGGCATGCATTGTAGTAAGTTTAACATCAGCCACCGAGTTAACATTAGGGTGAATCATGGAGACCATTAGAGTTCAGCCATTCTTTGATTGGTTGCTTTCCAGACAGATTCTGCATGAAGAGGTACAACCTAAGTGCCATAATTTGGGGGACAGAGTGAGGGGGGTTTCGCACACAAGCACTCATGCGTGCCCTAAGCCAGATACAAAAACCAGTCAAGTTCAACATTTTGCTCGCACACATTAAGAAAGAGTATTTGCTTTTGATATCAAAGGCAAAGAGTTTGTTAGCATCAAATAATAAAGGGGTGATTTCAACATCGGCAGTGACATGTGAGCACACTCAGGGAAAGGTGGAGAAAAAGCACTGGGGCCTTCAACATCTTACTCATGGGGGGCAACTGGAAAAGAGGGACAGAGCGAGTCACCACTTCCACGGAATGAACTGATGTCAGATGAGTAGCTGTGTAAAAACCTCGCATCAAGGAAGTCCCGGGAGAATACCTTACGACACTTCTAATCACAGTAGCCATCCTGTGACTGCCAAGCTCAGTGCTCCTCAAGCCCCAACTGATAGAAAACATCTTTGATGGATGGATGTGCCCAGCCCAGCCCCGAGAAGTCCCTTGATAAGGACTGCTAGATGCATGTGATAGTTTTCCAGCACTGTGACAGGCACTAGAATTTGTCAACTGTCAAGGAGGAAACATTGTTCTGTCTCACAGTTTTCCAGGCTCAATTGGTCCACTGGCCTCTGGCGTCTGAAGAAGCAGGATGTCAGGGCAGGGAGTTTATGATGGAGCTAAGCACCTTACCTGATAGCCAGAACACAGGAAGAGGAAAGAAAAGATCATCTACCCATGATCCTCTATGTGGGCATACTCCCAGTGACCCAAGACTCCCACTAGACTCCACTTTTTAAAGGTACCGCCCATACCCACACTATTGAACAATCCTCTAACACATGGGCTCCTAAGATCCAAACTGTAACACCAGGACAGGAAGCTAAAGAATCCCGATAAATTAGAAATCCATCTCTTACTAGGGCCATTTAAAGGAAATACAGAACTATGCTTGTTGATACGGTTAAAGCTGGGTTAACCATTGCCAAGAAAATCTCTTTATATACATAGTACTCTGACAGAGGCACAAATGGCTTTGCCTTGTGTCTGGACGATTTTCTGTATCAATACAAAATCAAGTAAAAGTGCTTCCTTGACCAAAAGACCCTTCTGCTTCTTGGTATACACTGCTCACCATTGGCTGAAGTTGTTACAATGGACACTGTCAACCACACTTCGAGAATTAATTTTAGCTTAAAGACATTGAACATCCAGGAGTGTTTGAATTGCATTTGGACCAGGAAATATTCTGGTGGCCATTGCTTGAACCAAGCAATAGGATCTAGGTAGATAAAGTCCATCGTGAAATGTTCAAATCCTGACAAACAAATGGACAAACAGACAAAACAAAGAAGAATCCTGCATTCTCTTCATCCTTCCAAGCATGAGGGGAAAAGGTGATACACATAAGAGATAAGAATTGACTCTTGCAAACCTCCCCATCAAAGGTTTGCAGAGTCACCGCATCCTTGCTAACAGTACCTACCCAGCATCCTTGCTACATGATTTTTCTCAGTGATATTTTAAAATAATGTCTGCCATTATTATTAATTATAGAGCACTTGACAAGGTACTTGGCAATGTATTAAACATGTACTCTCTCAGATAGGTTTACAATCTATAAAAACACGTTGATCTAACTTTCGAGCAGTTACTCCCTCGGTCCCTCCTCTCTTCCCCCTCCTCCATATCTCTTTATGTTCTCTCTAAGCACAGCCATTCGTGACACAAATCTGCCGGGAACTTAAGCTGCAGGCATGTCCGTCTCTGCTTCTTCTTTCCCAGAGAGCTTGGACATCCCTCCTTTCCCTTTCTCTTCTACTCTCTGTATCCTCACCCCCTTTCTTCTCACTCCTTCCTCTGCTACCAAATTTCAGAGCACCACCCTCCACATCTGTCACTGTTTTAGTAATATTTTATGCGGACACCTGCAGAATGTCCCAGAGGGTTCACTAGGTGAAACTCTAAAAAGAACTTCAAAGCTGAAAAGATGGGGAGGGTTGAAGAAGACGGGACAATGGGTGGGATATGATAAAAGTCCACTCATGGGGCTGGAGAGATGGCTCAGTGGTTAAGAGCACTGACTGCTCTTCCAGAGGTCCTGAGTTCAAATCCCAGCAACCACATGGTAGCTCACATCCATCTGTAATGAGATCTGATGCCCAATTCTGGTGTGTCTGAAGACAGCTACAGTGTACTTACATATAATAAATATTTTTTTTAAAAGTCCACTCATACTTATGTGAAAGCTAGCTATAAAACCAGATGTGGTAGGCAATGAATTTAAGGTGGGAACTGATAGCTCAACTGTTAAGAGCACTGGCTGTTCTTCCAGAGGACCCTAGTTTGATTTCTAGCAGCTCACATTTCTCTGTAACCCACCAAATCTTAGGGGATCCAATGCCTTCTTTTGGCCTCTAGGGGCAGCAGGCATTTGCAAAGTTCACAGACAGAGATGGAGACAAAGACAAAACCAGCCCCATGCATAAAACAGTTCTAATTCTTCCAAAAGAAAAAATATGTAAAGCTTTCTCTTCCACGAAAAAAAAAAAGTTCACAAATGCTCGATATGGAGAACAATTGTAAATACAAAAACATGTGTACCCTTTCTTCCTCAGTTCCTTAATTCTACCGCCTACTGTGACCATTTGCAGGCATTTGCCACCAACTCGGTCTCCACTGAGCTCCAAAAGCTCTTCTCAAAGTTTGCGCACTTGCAGGGAACCCTCTGCGTGCAGTCAGAAATACCTTAGAACTGAGAACTCCAAGAACACAGTGACCAACCTGGTAAAACAAATAAATAGGTAAACAACTGGGGTGGGGGTGGAGGGGATGGTGGACTTATTAGAAAAGACTTTCTGGGTAATAGGGAACTTAAAAAAAAATACTGTGATAAGTCAACCAAAAGAAAATTAGGAACCACGGGACTGCAGATAAAGAAGAATCGCAGGTAGACGCAGCAGAAGCAGGAGACAATTCTGGAAAGTCAATTGATAAAATGTATAGCGAGCACTGAACCAACACCAATCAATACAGCTCAGGACAAACCGAATCACTACCTAATAACCACATCACATCCATTTTATGGTACTTTCTATCACAAGGGCAGCAGGAAGCCCAGGGCATCAACTCCCCCAGCTGTGCACTCCAGCAGCCTGGTTTCCCTCACAGGGCTTAACAGAGAAGTGCAGTGCTTGTCGCTGTGATAAAGGGAGAGAAGAGCAGAAAAATCACTCACGGAACAGCCTGGGAGCTCCTTTAAATACAAATCTGGATGGTATTAAAGGGTTGGGGTAGAGGGAAAGGACCAAAGGGAGTAGCATGCTCCTAGGGAGGTACCTGGAGGATGCCTATTCATTCCACATCAGACTGGAAAGCCCCCTGGGCTTCTCCCACAGTGTGTTGTGGAGAAAGAAATCAATAGTCATCAGAAGAGGGAGGTGAGGCAGGGAAAAGAACTGGAGGGAATTTGAGTCGTTAGCAGCATTATGATGAAGAAGAAAATTGTGAATTAGTAAAGTGACTAAATCCAAGACAATGGGCGATGACCTCTGCTAGAATTCATGAATTTTCTTTCATTCATTATGTGTGTGCTTCCGTGCTGTGGGTCTTTTCCTGTCTTTGCATATCTGTGTCAGTTATAACTCTCCTAGAAAAAAAAATCCTTGGAGAAAATATATAAACATTTAACTGTTTTCTGTCATAATTCAGATGTGAACTATCTTCCGTGGGCTTTTATGTTTGAACACTTACTCCCTAAGTGGGGAGGTCATTTGGGGAAGCAGTGGGATTGATCGTTTGGATACAGAGTCTAATCTGCTGATACAGGACTGTACACGTGGTGCTTATGACTTATATCTGGGCCCCAGTTTGGACCTGAACTGTCTGTTTCTTGGTTGATGTAACAAGAAGCTTCCATACATCCCTGCTATAGTATAGCCACTCATGATATCTTTTCTGCCAATGATAGACTGTTTCCCCTCAAACTGGGAGCCAAGACACTGTTCCTCCCTTGGTTTGCTTCCTTTCAGCATTTTACCACAGTGGCAAGAAAGCTAACTAATACAGAAAGTGGATTGGGAGAAGCGGGGTTGTTTGCAAAAGACTTAACCATTTAGTCCATTGACTTCTTCAACTGCTTTGCAGGTAGAGTGCAGAAGAGCTTGGAACCGTGGGCCTGGGATGCTCTGGGCCTCTGTAGGCACAATGTAATGGGCCATTCTAGTGGGAGCAATGCAGTCAGTCAAGAATGTGTCCATGAGTTTTCAGAGGGAGACAGGAACTCTACTGGGAATCAGGCTAAAGAGTCCCTCCGTGTGCTGGTCTGAAAAAGACCAGTCACATTCTGCCTGTGTCCCAGGGGTCAGAGTGATGGCAACTTCAAAACTAATGGACTAAGGTGCTTGGTGGGACCAACTTCAAAATGGCATAACACCCAGGCTATGGAATAGTTATTTCTAACTTCCTTAAGCTAGGAGACAGACAGACAGACAGACAGATGTATTGGAGAGGAAAATATAGGGGGAAGGAGTATGAATACAGTTACATACAGACAAGAATATAATGTGGATACAAACAAAGCAACTTCAACTTTAAGATTAGCACAACTAAGAAACAAATCACACACACGGCACCAAGACAGTGTTTATGCCTGGAGGGAAAGTCCTTACCCAAAGAGGCTTCTGGGTATAAAACTAAAAACACATTGGAAAAAGAGATAGAGTCTTGAGGATCCCCTGCAAATGGCCCCCAGGAGAGCACCTCCCGAAGTTCAGCAGATAAGGTACACAGAGGCCACTACAGCTGCAGTAAGAAAAAGCCAGCTTACTCCTGAATTTCATCGTCATGTACTTAGCGCTAATTGTACCGACATACAGAATGCAAGGAGTACTGGCTATGGCAGTTTACGCCAAGCTGCTAAACCAGGCAATGTGCACTAGGGATGGATTCATTTCCTGGAGGTGGCCCTGGGAAGCTACCACACTGAGCTAACAGTAAAGGTAAAAGTCTGCGTGGTAATAGATGCCAAGATGTTACAGATGCTAGGAATGTGATGGGTCTACAGAGGACAACTGGCGACCCTGAATGGAACTTCCCCAAGAAGGAAGCCATGCATGTTGAAGGCAGCAGATCTGTAAGAGTTGGGTTCACTGAGCCATTAAGTCCGAGAGAAAGCCTATTCCCAACACGAAGAGCTGAAGAGAAATTATTGCCTGCCCTGCTGGGTTTCAGTCTTCATTCTTTGTCTTTTTCCCCATTCCACCATTGGAAATAATTAACCTGAGCCATTGTCTTATTGAAGTCATGTATTGCTTTATTTATTTACTTGTTTGTTTGTTTGTTTGTTTGTTTAAACAGAGGCTCACAGTTAAAAGAGATTAACTTGAGTCTCAGAAAAGACTTCAGACTTTGGACATTCAAACAATGTTACTGTGAGACAAGGAAACTCTTGGAGTTGAACGGAATGTGTTTTGCATTATGAGATGGCTGTTAGCCCATAGGGGGTTGGGTAGAATATTATGGTTTGGATGTAAACCATTTCCCATAAGCTCATATGCTCGAACAGTTGGTCCCCAGTTGGTGGTCCTGTTTGGGGAAGTTTGGGGAATCTTTGGAGATGGGGCCTAGCTAACTGACAGGTCTGTAGGGGCAGAGATTATGGGTTGTAACTGGGCCCCGCTTCAATTTGAGCTCTCTGATTCTTGGTAGGTACCATTCTGCCGCATACTCTTGCTGCCAAGAACCTGTCTACCACAGTTCCTGTTTCACTACGATTTGCTGTATTTCTTCAAATCAACCCTTGAAGAATCCTCCCTCTGGTGTGTTCTTTCTTTATGGGATTTTTAGCCCAGTGATGGGGAAAGTAACCAATGCATCCTTTACACAACACCCAGAATACATGCTGCCCACACAAGCACATAAATGGCTGGATCCAGGTCACATGAGCCACTGTTCGCTCATCTTGTCTTAAAAGAGGCTGTGTCCTTGTCCCTAGGCAAAGGAAGTGAAGACAGCAAGGCAGACATCAAGACTCATATCACAGAATTCTCCAAATTCTCTAACATTTTATAAGAAGCCAAAGTATTTTTATAGTAGATTTTCAATATTTTTATTATTTTTTGAGAATTTCATGCAATGTATTCCAATATTCACACATATCCCAGTGTTTCCCCTAACTCCTCCCTGTTCCACCTCCCACCTACACACACATACATACGCACACACACACACATACATATACATACACATACACACACATACACACACATACATATACATACACATATACATACACATACACACACATATACATACACATACACACACATATACATACACATACACACACATGTACATACACACACATATACATACATACACACACACATACACACCACTTTATGTCCTTTTTAATTTTTTACTAAGCCACGGAATCCAGTTTGTGCTGCCTGTATACTCACAAGTATCTGGGCATCCCCTGGAGTGTGGTCAATGTACTAGGGGTCATATAATAAAAGGAAGCTGATCCCCTATCCCTTCCCAGAAACCACCAGTGGCTGTCAATAGCTTCTTAGTTGGGGGATGGACACTCCTGAGCTCACTGTCCTCCGAGCTAGAATGTCAGGTGATTTGATCTTGTGCAAGAAAGCATAGCTGTTATGAGTTCATGAGAACACATGAAGAAGGTATTATGTCACTCCATTCTTCTTGCCCCCCTCTGCTGCAATATCGTCCCTGAGCATTATGGGAGCTGATCTAGATGTTCTGTTAGTGGAACAGATCACTTCTTTTTTCTTTGACCCATTGTAAGTTTCTGAATTAACCATCATCCACTGTACAAAGAGCCTTACCTGGTGATGTCTCAGAACTCCGTTAAACTAGAGGTACAGACACACGAACTTAGAGGCAGTTTGATACTTTGTCTATGAAACGAAATAACGGTAGCAGGTTCACCTGTGGGGCCTAAGAACACCCCGCCTATAGGATTTCTGTCAGATTTACAGTAGCAGGCATGTATTCTTCCTGGGGAGTGGGCTTTTTAAATCAGAAAGCAGTTGGCTACCTCTGTAAAATTTATGTCACCGTCACACCCACGGGCATATCTTGGCAGGCCGGTCACTATTGTATCTTGCAGGGCTCACAGTTGGCTAGGAATGTTGGTGACATCCGCGCCCCTCCCCAGCAGTCTGAAACACATTCCAGTACTGTGAAAGCTGCAAGTCTAGAAGGCAGCTTTCTGGTTAGCACCAACCTGCTCTCTCCCTGTCCTGTAACCAAAGCCTGTGGTATCATCAGCAACAAATCCTTGCCATGGAGTTGTGCTGGACGACTAAGAGCAATGGGGACCAGGGACAGTCTTCGTGATTCCCTGACCAACAACTAATGCCAGATATAACACCTGGCTCTTTATTTGGAAGGCTATGGCTCCTGGTAGGAGCAATATACATGTATGTATGTATGTGTGTACAGTTTATATAAAATACATGTACATCTATGCATTATAAAATATTAGGTTTCCCTGTGGTTTTCTCAAACTTTCTCAGTGTTGGTTTTCCTTTCCCATATACCCATCTGCCCTCTCTTCCCGTCGAAGCCTCCCTGGAAACTCAATTGCGTGGCACTTACTTTTCTTCTTTGTTATTATCTTCATTGTTTTCTTTCATTCTCAGTGTCTGCATTTTTACTTCCTTTCTTAATTGCGATGCTGACTTTGTTGTAAGTATTGAGTATAAGTGCACAATAAAAATGCTTCATAGAATTAAATGCATTACAGTGTCCAAAAGCGACCCCCTTAATGATGAAAGGGTGCATTTTTTGAAGCCCCATCCCGTTTACTCTGATGCCCCTAAGGAGTGTGCTAAGCACTCAAATTGGTTCACTGACATCACCCACCTTATAAAGAGTACACACAAACACACACATGCATGCATTTACACATAAGTATATTGTATACTTGAATATTTGCATATAAAGAACAAGTATATAAATATGCATGTATTCAATTACATGGGCATTTATATGTATATATATACATATATATGTATATATGTATATATATATATAGAGAGAGAGAGAGAGAGAGGGAGAGAGAGAGAGAGAGAACAATTCATCATATACACATAGATTTTAAGATCATCCCAGCATTTGCTATGGTTAAGAAGATTAAATAAGGAACTGGCTAATCTAAAAAGAATGCAATATTTTACAACTACTTAATGTCTTCAATGTCGCCGTGGACCTTGAGTGCTTTTATTAAGAAATTTATGTCAAGATTAGGATCATCCATTCTTGCTGGGGACATTTGCAAACCATCCACCCTTAACTTAAAAGCATTTATTGTTATCTGGTGAACTTAGACTTTTCTCCAAATCATTTGGCAGTCCAGGTAAGAGAAATAAAATCCTCCTCTCGTTGTAACGTATCTGGGAGCCAGGGAGATAGCAATAAAATTGTAGTCATTGTGAAACTCAACATTTCTGAAGCCAAAACCATAAAAACTTTAAAAGCTTTAGTTTTGTGTCAAATTTTAAACCCAGTGTAAGCCTAAATGCTAAAACTATAACCTTCCCTAACCCCTATAGAAAGTAGAAATTTTCCCATAAAGATCTTTAAAATAAGTCACTTATATTTTTAAATCACTTTTTTGTACTCCAGTTACATTTCCAGTTACATCAATTATTTTTAAAGTCAGTGAAACACACTATCAACTTCTCTAGTTTCTTTTTTAATCCATCAATGATTCTGTCCTATCACTTGCAAGTCCATTAAAGTGGTGACATTTTCTATGAGCATATTTTTGTCATAATGTACCTGGTATGTTAGCACATGTGAATAAAGTATAAAGTGTGTGTGTTATGAGAGGTGTGTGTAGAAAGTCATGGCTACTATGGTGGAAACATGGCAAGGATTGTGAGGCAGGAAGACAGAGAAATGGAATGAAAGCCCCTGGATGTACCAGATGCTGGTAAGGAGCAAACATCAGCTGTCGACATGACCATGAGCTTCAGACTCCGTTTTCAAAATAGTCTCCCAACAGCACCTTTAGAACTCGGCTTCCGCTGCTGATTTCAAGAAACCAGTTACACTTCTAAGCAACCCTTTTCTTTCTTACTATGAAAATTGCTCCTTCCACAAATCAGTTATGGTAGATAAAATGAAAACAAGAATATCTCTTGTCTCTTTACATCTTCCTCAGCTTGGACAAATAGAGTAATTACCTCACATTCATGTGTGTGTGTGTGTGTGTGTGTGTGTGTGTATGTGTGTGTACATATCCATACATGTGTGTACATATCCATACATATGTGTGTACATATCCATACATGTGTGTACATATCCATACATGTGTGTACATATCCATACACATGTGTGTACATATCCATACATATGTGTGTGCACATATCCATACATATGTGTGTGCACATATCCGTACACATGTGTGTACATATCCATACATATGTGTGTACATATCCATACATATGTGTGTGCACATATCCATACATATGTGTGTACATATCCATACATATGTGTGTATATATCCATACACATGTGTGTACATATCCATACATATGTGTGTACATATCCATACATATGTGTGTAAATATCCATACATATGTGTGTACACATCCATACATATGCATATATACATATCCATACATATGCGTGTATGTGTGTGTGTGTTTGTGTGTGTATCCTCACATTCATATACACATACACATGTGTGTTAAAAGACAAATGATTTTCCATGGTCAAATTTCTAACTGCTTTGAGTAGAATATTTAAAACTGAGAAAGCAGACACACACACAACTACATGGCCTAAACCACATTTATGATATCTGGCTAAGGCAGAAAAGGCCATGCAAATACTCTGTCAGAAAGAGAAAAGAGTAGGCTGAGATGTGATTTAGTTAATAGTGCTGGCCAAGCACACATGAGGCTGTGGGCTCAGCCCCCAGCATAACATACACATGAGTGGTCATTAGTGGTTGCAGTCCCAGCATTTGGGAAACAGAGGAAGCAAGATGAGAAATTCAAGACTATTTAAAGACAATCTAAAGTACTGAGCCCATGTCTAAAAAGGAAAAGAAAGGGAGAAAAAAGAGAAAAAAAGGAAAGAAAAGGAAAGGAAGAAAGGAAGAAAGAAGTCTTCATAACCCACCCCCAGCTCTCTTGGCTCTGCGCTAATCAAAATCCAAATGGTTGGAATGCAGTGGGTCCCATGCTGAAAGTTTGTGAGCAGTGTGCTGTCTTGTCTGACAGCCAATGTGTGGTCAAGAAGGATGCCAAGAGGACATTCCTTCCTGTGTTTTCCTCCTAAGAGTACCTGCCAAGATTGCTCCGACTGCAGCCTCCTGTCTCAACAGGGGTTGTTGAGAAATCGTCCAGCTCACATCTTGCCACAGTGTGAAGTATGCAGGGTTCACAGACAGAGCTAACTCTTGAAGAATTCTACATGTACTTGCAATGAACACGAAACTACCCTTGAGCGGGACGCACTCCTTCAGTTACATTAATTGACTTCTGTCCTGTGGGTATTTCCTCGTAAGGCAGAGCATTTCCTTGAACAGCATGCTAGAATAGGGAAGTCCGTGATGTTTCAGGAGGAGACGAGGTGGGAATCAGGAGGGACTGCTTCCGGGAGGTGGTATTTCTTTGGGGGGTGGGAGGAATGATGTAAATGTTTAAAACTGGAGAACACTAATGATTGCACAAAATTGTGAGTGTGTTAAATGTTGTGGGACTTTCCATCTTATGTAAATTCTACTTTTCAAAAATTGAGGCCAGATATGATGCCATAGGCCCTTTATCCCAGTCTTTGAGAGGTAGAGACAGGAGGATTAGATGCTTGAGACCAGGCTGGGTTTGAGGCTAGCCTGTATGAAGATCTGTCTCGTTTTGTCCTCTGTCAAGGGTGTAGCACCCTTTGCCTCATAGAAGCTTTTCACTTTCATTTATTTTTCTCTTATTTGTTGTTGCTCTTAGTGCCTGAGCAGACGATGCTCTGTTCAGGAAGTCCTCTTCTGTACTAACGCATTTGCAGCTACTCCCCACTTTCTCTTCTATTAGATTTAGTGTATCCGGTTTCACGTCGAGGTCTCTGATCCACTTGGACTTGAGGGTGATAAATATGGATCTATTTGCGTTCTTCTACAAGAAAGCATCCAGTTAGACCAGCACCCTTTGTTGAAAATGCTTTCTTTTTTGGCATTGTATGGCTTTGGCTTCTTCATCCGTGCCCCTAGGTGAATGGGTTTATTTCTGGATCTTTGATGCTATGCCATTGGTCAGACTGTCTGTTTTTCATCACTATTGGTCTGTAGTAAAGCCTGAAATCAGGGATGACGATACCTCCCGAAGTCTTTAATTGTACAGGTTTATTTTAGTTATCCTTTATTTTTTCTTTTTCCATATTGCCTTCTCAAAATCTATAAGGTATTATGTTGGAATTTTAATGGGAACTACTTTGAATCCATAGATTGCTTTTGGTAAGATAGTCATTTTTACTATGTTAACCCTACTAACCCATGAGTATGGGAGATCTTTCCATCTTCTGATGCCTTTTTCGAATTCTTTCTTCAGAGACTTGAAGTTCTTGTCATGCAGGTCTTTCACTTGCTTGGTTAGAGTCACACGAAGATATTTTATATTATTTGTAGCTATTGGGAAGGGTGTTGCTTCCCTAATTTCTTCCTCAACCCATTTATCATTTATATAAAGGAGGGCTACTGATTGGGGGGGGGGCGTTGTATCCAGCCACTTTGCTGAAGGTGTTTTTCAGCTATAGAAGTTCTCTGGTAGAATTTTGGGGGTCGATTATGCATACTATCATATCATCAGTGGATAGCAATACTTTGACTTCTTACTTTCCAGTTTGTATCCCCTTGATCTCCTTAGCTGTCTCATTGCTAGGACTTAAAGTACTGTGTTGAATAGATACAGAGAAAGTAGGAAGCCTTTTCTTGTCCCTGATTTCAGTGGAATTGCTTTAAGTTTCTCTCTGTTTAATTTAATGTTCGCTATTGGCTTGCTGTATGCTGCCTTTATTGTGTTTAGGTATTTGCCTTATATTGCTGGTCTCTCTAAGACTTTTATCATGAAGGGGTGTTGGATTTTGCCAAAGGCTTTTTCAGCATCTAATGAGATGATCGTGTGGGTTTTTTTTTCTTTCAGTTTGTTTATATGGTGGATTACATTGACTACTTCTCTTATATTAAACCATCCCTGCATCCCTGGGATGAGGCCTACATGATCATGGTAGATGATGTTTATGACGTATTATTGGATTTGGTTTGTGAGGATTTTTGCATCAATAGTCATAAGGAAAAATTGTCTGAAATTCTCTTTGTTGAGTCTTTGTGTGGTTTAGGTAGCAAGGTGACTGTGGCCTTGTAGAATGAGTTTGACAATGTTCCTTCCTTTTCTATTTTTGTGAAATCATTGAGGAGTATTGGTATTAGCTCTTCTTTGAAAGTCTAGTAGAATTCTGTGTCTGTGCTAAAACCATCTGGCCCTGTTTTTTGTTTTTGGTTTTTTGGGGGTTTTTTTGGTTTTGTTTGTTTGTTTTTTTGTTTTTGTTTTTGTTTTTGTTTTGTTGTTGTTAGGAGATTTTTTTAATGACTGCTTCTTTTTCCTTAGGGGTTGTGGAATTATTTAAACTATTTACCTGATCTTGATTTAACTTTGATAAGTGGTATATACCAAGAAAATCATCTATTTCATAAATTCCCCAATTTTGTGGAATACAAGCTTTTGAAGTAAGACCTTATGATTCTTTGGATTTCCTCAATGGCATCCTAGAGAATAGGAAAAGATTTTCAGCAACCCTACATCTAACAGTGGGCTAATATCCAAAATATATAAAGAATTTAAGAAAGTAGACACTAATGAACCAAATAACCCAATTTAAAAGTGGGGAACAGAGCGTAACAGAATTATCAACAGAGGAATCTCTAATGGCTCAGAGGCACTTAAAGAAATGTTTAACGTCCTTAGTCACCAGGGAATGCAAATCCAAAGGACTCTGAAATTCTATCTTACACCTGTCAGAATGGCTAAGATCAAAAACTCAAGTGACAGCACATGCTGGCAGGCATGCAGAGCAAGGGGAACACTCCTCCATTGCTAATGGGAATGGAAACATGTACAACCACTCCAGAAATCAATTTGTCAGTTTCTTGGAAAATTGGGACTAGATCTACCTCAATACCCAGCTACACCACTCCTGGGCATATACCAAAGTGTGCTCCACCATACCACAAGGACACGTGCTCAACTATGCTCATAGCAGCTTCATTTGTAATATCCAGAAACTGGAAACAACCTAGATGCCTGTCAACTCGTGAGTGGATAAGAAAATGCAGTTCATTGACACAACGGAATACTACTCAGCTATGAAAACCAAGGGCATCGTGAAATTTGCAGGCAAATGAATAGAACTGGAAAGTATCATCCTGAGTGAGGTAACCCAGACTCAGAAAAATATGCCTGGTCCATACTCACTTATACAGTACAGGAGAACCGTGCTACAATCCAGAGACCCAAAGAAGCTAACTAACAAGGAAGGCCCGAAGGAAGATGCTCGAATCTCACTCAGAAGGGGAAGTAAAATAGACGTCACAAAGAATTGTCTAATTCAAATATGGAAACAAAGAAGTCTCAATCATGAAAATCAATACACTGGGACCCCCAGAAGCCAATGGTGTGGGTCTGTCAGACATCCACAGGCTACAAAACAAGAAAGTCAATGTGTCAGTTTTAGTCCAAAGACAGAAAGAGCGCAGAATCCCAACCCCAAGTACTCAGGCACTAGAAACCCACTCTCCCTCGGTCTTCTTGTTCAATTCAGGCCTTCAGTTGAATGGAAGAGTCCCATCTCCACACTACAGTGAACCATCTGCGATCTTCAGTCTACCGATTCAAATGCAGAAACACATAAACACCCAAATGATGCTTGACCAAATGTCTGGACACTCTAGGCTGGTCACCTTGCACAGGAAATTTAGCATCACATCTGGTCATCACAACTTTGAGTTAGAAATTGAATGCCCTATAGTTTGCAACTCAAGATCTTCTACCAAAAAAAACACAAGTGTTTTCCATTACAGAATGTAAATTGTTTTCTCTCTGGTTTGTTTATGAAGAGATGTAGCCAGAAAAAGAAAAGGAAAAGAAAAATATCCAATTGGTTTCAAAGCCAAATAAACCATTTAAAAGTCGAGTCCATTAACTTTATTGTAATGGGTGTAGCTGCTTGCAAAACTAAGTGACAAAGAGCAGAGAGTGTGTTCCTTTCAGACCAGGTCATCTTTGCACAGCCTTTTAGACCCGTGGCATTTGCCAGAGGGAACATGTGAAGAACTCAATGCAAACTGACCCAAGAAAGCTGAAGTAAGATACATCAAGAATGCTCCTTGAAATGTGTTAACAGACGAAATGTTACTGGTAGGAAAGTACGCTACCTGAACGGAGATGAGTGTAAGGGTAATATTCTCTTACTTGGGTGGCATAGAGGTTTAAGGCATGGTCTTCCAACGGAGTAGCTCAGCATGCCCAGGGACTAGAGCACCGGTTTTATATCTCTATCGGTTTCTGACATGAAGTAGAAAAGGTAGCACCGACTCCTGAAGGTGACTACAGTGACTTACTCAATCACTACAGCTATCCTTTAACTATGTGGGCATTTTGGAAATGCAGCACTCTGGTAGCTAAATCATTCTCTTCACTGTCTGAAGATTTCAGCCTTTCCAATAAGCCAAAGGAAAGTATGCAGAAGTCGTAAATGTAACACCACTCTATGGACTAACATCCCACGTGACTTACCCAAGGTGCTCACTGGAGCACCAAGACCAAAGAGAGCAGGTGATGATGCACCTTGTCCCTGTGGGTCCTGGGGTCCTTAGCAAGGAGCAGCCACTCCTGTCAGTGCCTCACACACAAAGATTAAGTCATGGACATGATGAATAGACATCTCATACCCTATATTTGAACCAAGCATCATTCCAGAGAACAGCCCCATTCGTAGAACCTATTGGTCCACGTCTCTGCCTCCACTAAGGTCTGTGGTGCTGATGTGCTTCTGTCTTATTCTTCTGATGCCATGCATAGCCCCAAGACCCGACAGTGGCCATTTTTACTATGTCAACCTAAACTTAGCAAGAGAGAGAAAACTTTACAAGTCAATGAGTTTATCCAAGAATAGCAGGTGAATGCAACTGGAAACGGATATGCTTTCGTTGGAACAGAGGTGTGTCCAAGGGGATTGAGGCATAAGGGAAGCTTTCAAGGACAGGAAAGCATAAGTCTGCAGATGCGACTTTGAAGCCAAGGCTGCTAATTAGGCCTTCATGCAGAGGTTGGCATTGGCTCCCTGAATGAGGTCACTATCATCAGGCGAATGTCCTCATGCAAGTGGTTTATCTGGAATATCCTGGGCTTGAGGAATTCCCAGTGTCTTTTTATGGTGTTCAATCTCTCAAGCTAGAGAAGGGTGTCAGGAGGCTGTGAAAATTTTGGGGATCTGTGAACAGATGAGACATGCTTCATTCACATTAGGTGAAGAGACTCACCTCTGGTGTGGGAATATATTTATATAAGCAAGGTTACATAAAAGTGGAAGTTGCCAGGAATGATTCGTGGTTCCCAGTGTATTACATCATGGGTCGCATAGGCTGCTAACTCAGATCCCTGGATGTGCAGTATTTACTATCTTCAGTTTATCCTACATAGATACATATCAGTGCGACGTTTCTACACCTTTCCATGGGCTAATCTATGCCCTTCACTCTTTTCACTTTCCCATCACGAGGAGGGCTAAGCCAGGTCCCCTCCTTCATGGTCTGTGGCTCCACTTTGTTGGATCTGACCTTAATGGTCCCATTTTGACCCTGACAACTTTTATGAGTGTAAACTTAATCCTCCTCATGTTCTCAAAACCTTACAGTGCGATTCTCATGAGGCAAGCTCCGGACCCTCAGAGCTAACGTCCAAAGAAAACATCTAAGACATACACCAGGAACAAGCTTCTAATCTCTTCTGTTATTATTATCTCTCCTCATTTGCCCAGATGCCGAAAGGACCCCAGAAGAGATAATTACCTGGAGAAAGACTCGAATTTTCTGTTGACAATGATGCCGAGGTTTATAGTCTAAAGAAGTCATAGCCTCGGCCTGTCACAGCTCCGGAGAAGTGAAGTTCCGGGGGCTTCCTGAGAAATGAAAGATAAAGTTGAGAGAGAGAGTCACAGAAGCAGCAGACACTCGTGTAGTAAGCCAGGGCTCAAGAGCAATGTGATAGGTCAAGAAGCTGACACACTGGTAACAAAAGAGAATAAGAAGATGAATCTGGAAGTAGGAGGGAAAGGGCCATGAGGACCTGGAAGACCTAGGGTGACAAAGTAGCTTCCTCATCCTCCCTTCTTCCCTCAGCAAAGGAGGCAAAACACACCCTCTGGATCAGACGTGAAAACATTGTAAAGCCACCTGTGACTGCAATGTGATAAGGCTTTAGAAGGTTGGTTGTTGGAAATCAGATGGGTCTTGGTGTAGAGCAATGGTTCTTAATCTGGGGGTCACAACCTCTTTGAGGTCATGAAGTGATCCTTTCACAGGGGTCACACAAAACCGTTGGGGAACAGATATTTACATTGTGATTCATAACAGTCAAAAATTACAGTTATGAAACAGCAACAAAAATAATGTTATGGTTGGGGGTCAGCACAGGATGAGGAACTGTATTAAAGGGTCACAGCATTAGGAAGGTTGAGAGCCGCTGGTGTAAAGGGAGGAGTCGTGATCACTCTTAATTGTGATAATGTCCCT
Source organism: Rattus rattus (assembly GCF_011064425.1). Lineage (NCBI taxonomy): Eukaryota > Metazoa > Chordata > Mammalia > Rodentia > Muridae > Rattus > Rattus rattus. The sequence continues at coordinate 66,442,482 of NC_046167.1, read as the reverse complement.
TCAGCTCTCCTCTTAACGGCAAAGCACCTGGGTCATGTGGTACCTCCTGCCCTAGTATTACATCCCGCTGCCACAGTTCTTCCTTTTAGGATCTACCCCTCTGTGTATAGTGTGATCCAGTTACACTTTTTCTCCCTTTGGGCTGTACTAGGATTGAACCTGGGGCCTCACATATGCTAGACAAGCACTTTACCATTGAGACACATCCCCAGCCCTAGGTTAAACCATCATGGACTCGTGCAAGCCTGAGAAACTAACACCACAGTACCTGTTTCAAACATTGCTATGCCCTTCTTTCTGACCCCATACTTACTGTCTTAATGCTATACTTGGGCCCAAGGAGCTACAGGTCTAGAAAGCCGATAAATCCAGATTCCTGTAGCACCACGTTAAACGTGGCACAGTGTAGTTTCGAGAGTGATTTTCTTTGCAGTTTCATTGATTTAACATAGCTCCTCTCAGCCGTTAATGGGCATAGGAATCACCTGGGGACCTTGTTAAAATTTGGCTTCTGATTCAGTACCTCTGTAGTGCTAACACGCTCCGTGTGAAGCTGTTGCTGCTGGGCTGTGACCACACTTTGAGGATGGAGGATTCGGAGAACAATCAGGTGAAGGGTGCGGGCAGCTAGCTGCAGGCAGGCAGGCAGAGGCAGAGGGGTGGTGATAACGCTTCTAACCGACAGAACTGGGAACACACTTTCTAATCACGAATACGCCTGGATTCGAGTATTGTTAAGATCACCCCCACAAGTCAGCCACATGGCTCTTCCTCACTCTCGGGTCAATTTAGGCTATTGAAATGGGAAACTCAAATACAAATGTGAGTATCTGAAATTAACCAGTGCCTTCCTGGAGTTACATGACTTAGCACCACTCCAAAGCAGGGCTCTTTCATTGTGTGCCTACCAAAGCCACAGGCTGAAGTTCATTTCTTCTAAATATTTGCTGCAGAGTGGTGGTGATCAGAGGGACACCCAGAGAGTATTCTTACAGAGGCTAAACTAAAAAGCAAGCTTATTCAGGCTGTGCAAAGGCTCTAGAATTAGGGGAGGCTCTAGAAAATGAACGCAACTAGAGATTAGCAACTTAAGCAAGATGAGTCAGATTGAGAAAGACACCCTGAGATGTTTTCTTTCATTTGTTGATGCCATATTGTGTATGAACATACAGAGCCATGTGTAAATATTCATATATGACAGCAGAAGAGAAAGAGAAACAAGGAAACTGGTAGTGCAGAGAGAAGGCAAAGGCACCAGGGTGAAGACAGTCCGTTTCCCTTATGAAATCTAGCATTGTGTATAACAAATATACAGAGATCAAAATGAATGGGAAAAAAAGAAGAGACTTGAAAAGTTGTTTTCTCACACCACGCATGGTCTTATTAGGAAAGAGACACATCTATCTTGATTTCTTCAATGTTTCCCAGTTAGCCTCATAGCTAACCGCTGGAAAATCTAACCCAGGGCTTGAAATTTCTAGTTCCCTCTTTGTCTTTGCCATATGAAGAGCTTCCAACTTAACATTTACCTTCTAATAATCATTTTGTGGTCCTAAAGTTTTACAAAAGTTATTATGCCTGGCTTCTCACAGAGATTTGACACAGTGAATGGTTTAACAGCAAAGGGCTGACCTGGCAGCTCTGGGCAGTACAGCCATCGTCGGAGTAGAGCTAAGGACACTGAGCCAGTCACAAGCAAAATGTGTCTGGGAAAATGCACACTTGGTTACACGACATCTAGGATTACACGTGTTCCTAAGAACCGGGCACAGACAGGCTCATCTACATTCTGAGAACAATAACTCGTCTTTGAGAGCATGGGGAAAAGTCACCAATAGAATCCAAAAGGCACTCAAAACCAAGGGGAGTGTTCCGCCATCAGGGACTGTGTTACCCAATGCCAAGTTACTGTTAAGGTTGCTTTCCCCACACAGAAACAAACTGCTCAGATTTGCACGTGGCTTCAACCCCATGTTCAACTGTGTGACAAACTGAGAGATGACATAACTCCCTTTGGACGGAGTTGACTGCATTCAGAGTTTAAAATAAAACTCCTAATTGCTTTGGTCTTCCACATCGTTATCAAGTATCCTGAAGAATATTTTAATCTAATCACTGGGAAGACCTGCTTTGGGCATCAAATTCTTCCTATAGAAGGGTCTAGTCCTAGAAGGCATGGACAGATGAAGACATTTTTAAATGACCCTTAAGAAGCTAATGGCCTGGTTAGGGAAAGACACCAACATGTCACCCCTTAAAAGGACCAGAGAAACTGTTCTTGGTACTGTGAAATGAGATGGCCTCAAGTTCCCATAATGAAATGCCACGTAGCCAACGGGTGGCCACCAGACTCTGACCCCAGGACCCCCAATTCTGTTCCTGACTTCTTCAACCTTACTGTCTGCCTGACCTTGCGCGGTTACCTAACTTATTTGTCCCTCGATATCTCTACACATCAAATCATGTAAATGGAGTATCCAGGGTTGGCGTGAGTATTTAATGACTTAACAGTACCGTAGAGTCTGGGCCGTGAGAGCTGCATGAACCTGGACTGGCTTACTTATGGTTCTTCAGCCTGATTCATTTATTCCCCAGGGACTTCCATTATAACACAGTCCACCCAAAGCCTGCAGGGTAGCAGAGACAATCAGAAGTCTGGTGACACCAATGACACGCACACACCCCTTCCTCCCACCCCCCGTCATTCATGGGAGTGATGGAAAAGCTCGCCTCCAAATATCAGGAGAACCTAAGAGAAGTTGGCTCCCCATGCTTCCGATTGTCCCGCTGCTCACAAGAACTCCATCAACTGCGCTGTGCGAACTTGGTGTGTTTGCGCCCACTAAAAACGGGCTCAGCCCAGTGAGCTCCATCTATTACGGGAAACCTTGGCAAGGGACTTCGTGCTCCGAGTGGGGTTGATTTACAGTAGGGGGAAAATGGAAGGGAGAAATATTAAAATAAAGTGCAATCATGTTTCTATTTAAAAATGGTTACTGGCAGCAGTATTGCGAAATAATGCTGGCCTGCAACCAGAAAGCTGCACCTGCCGAGATTCCAGCTGTGGAACGCTGCAGCCCTCGCCGTGATTGCTCAATAACTCTCCTATTTAGCGCCACTGGCGAAAATTCGGCAAGTCTTATATATACACAAACACACATACATACATTCCTACACACGCACTGCCAACGTGCTTAGCCCCTGTGTCCTCAACGCTGGCGTCCTCTTCAAGGCTGTTGGCCGGCTATACTTCTTTCACAACTACTCTTAGGAACCGGCTTTTCTTTCACTCCCTGAATTGAAATTAAGCTCCCGTTTCCATCCAGCCCTAGAGGGCCCCTCTGAAGTCTTCTTCCACCCAGAGTACTAATGCGCTTTTGTCAATCTTGTTTAAGACCTGGATACTGCCAGATGATTTTGTCACCTTTTTAGAAAAAGTCATTTAAAGGCCCGGGGGTTTGTGGTTTCTTTCTCCTGCACCGGTCCCTTTTTACTTAGGAATTCCCGGCACAAATGCTGAAAGAGTGGAGCATTTATAAATATGGGAGTAGTAATCGCCGAGCATTTATGAATATGGTATGAATAGCACAGCAGCTCATGTGGTGTCCAGATGGACTAACAGTAGCAAAGCAGAAAGACTACACATCATACAACAGTTTCCCCACCTCCCCACCCCGGTGGTAGCAAATCCCCTGCCTCGCTCCCTTGTGGACAAGGACCTTCTATCCCTCAGTTCATTCCTCCCTACAATGGGGATTTTAAAAGCCATTGCATCCAGCTCAGAGAGCGGTTGCATCAAACGTCTAATGAACATAGACTAAAACTCCCCTTCACATATGATAGCCGCTCTTCAGGTAAAACGGGAACTCACTACAAACCCACGAAGGCAACTCAGAAAAGAGGCGATGTCGCACTCTTGTTCTGCCTTCTGTTTGGTGGTCTATCTCGGCCACTTTCTGAAGTAGTCACAGGTTTACCGTTCCCAAGAAGCATTCTCCAAGTATCCATTCATACAGCACGGCTGTGAACTGAAAACCCTAAGATGGTCAGTGGCTCAGGGAGGTAGGAAGAATATGGACATTAGCGATATCCCGAAGGCCAAGGCTGACGGGGAGTCTGGGAAGGAGGCCAGAAACTGAAGAGAGTCCAGGAAGCTTTATTGTGTTTGAATTAAAGTCTGAGTTTATGAAGAAAGGTTTTAACATAGGTTTTCATTCACTAATCATTCACTAATTGTGTCTCAAATACGTAAGAGGCAGGCAGTGACACACTCACTGGAGTGGGCATCCATTCTCCAGAGTAGTGAGAGGGAACCTTTAAAAGATAAAGCGAAGCCTCTGACAGAAAGATGGAGACCAACTCGGGCTTCTCGGATGCCGCGCTTCTTCCTTTGAAACTGGGCTGACCAGTAAGATCCAGCTTTTTAAATATCTGTGGCTTTTCATGTGGTTACCCGAAGGGCCCAGCCACGGGAACACATGATTATAACAGAACACCCTGAAGGACAATGGCAGACAAGCAGAAAGGGGAGATACCTAACATGGCCTCTGAGAGTCAGGTGAGCTTCTATGCTGTGACTCTCAGAACACTGTCTCCCAGAGAACAGTGCCATTGCCAGATGGAACCTACACTTGTCTCCGATGAGCTACACAAACACACACACCATGTATAACAGAGAGAGAGAGGAGAGAGAGAGAGAGAGAGAGAGAGAGAGAGAGAGAGAGAGAGAGGCTTTTAACGTCCACTTGCAACAAATTAGAGTATTCTGTGTAGGAAGCACCACCTGAAGAATTGTTCTGATTGCCTTAATCGAAGTGAAAAGACCTACCCAAAACGTGGCTGGCACCTTCTAATAACCACACAGATAAAGAAGACAGTGCGTATCAAAATGAAGGTTGTCTCACTTGTTTTCTTGCTTGGCATTCCTTCTTCATTGATTTATCCTGCTGTGGAGGAGGAGGAAAAGGAGGGGGAGGGGGAGGGGAGGAGGAGGAAGGAGATGGAGAGGAAGAGGAGGAGGAAGAGGAAGAGGAAGAAGAAAAGGAGCAGCTGCAGGAGGAGGAGGAGGGCAGAAGTCACAGGAGAAGGAGGAGGAGGAGAGGTAGAAAAAGAGGAGCAGCCACAGGAGGAGGAGTGAAGGAGGAGGAGAGAAGGAGGAGGAGGAGAAAAGGAGGAGGAGAGGAGGCGGAGAAGGTGAGGAGGAAGAGGAGGAGGAGGAGGAGGATTCCTTCACTGATGTCAGAACTCTCATTTCCAGGATTCCATCACTGACTAAGGACCATCAGCTCATCAGGAACCTTCCAAGTTTTCAGCACCAGATGAGTCCCCTGAGGCCCCCATCTTTGAGAAGTGAGAAACTACTGCATTTGGGTATGAGATAGCTGCTGTGGGACCAGTCTCACTACTGAGGTACCCAGCCTTGAAGACTGAGCAACTCCCAGATTTCTTGGCCTTTTGGGTGAAAGACAGCTTGTTTCTATCTCTACCTGATCTGATTTAATGCATTATCTGTATATTTTCACTCTGTAGGTTCCGTTCCTCGAGAGCAGTGGTTCTCAACCTTTCTAATGCAGCAACGCTTTAATCCAGTTCTTCATGCTCTGTGACCACAAAATTATTTTTGTTGCAACTTCCTAACTGTAACTTTGCTACGGTTATAACTCATAATGTAAATTTCTGTGTTTTTCCAGTGGTCTTCAGTGATCCCTGTGAAAGAATCCTTTGACCCCCAAAGAAGTCATGACCCACATGTTGAGAATGGCTGCGCTCTCTCTCTCTCTCTCTCTCTCTCTCTCTCTCTCTCTCTCTCTCTCTCTCTCTCTCTCTCTCACACACACACACACACACACACACACAACACTTTTTCATAGAAAATGTTGTACACCCTTACTTCTCTCCACTAGACCATAACGTACCCATCCCAGCTCCCTCACAATTTCATGATTACCATTTTTCATTGTTATTAGTAATACACTTTGCGTCCACTTAGTGCTGACCATATGCGATTGGGTGTGGGGCTATCCACCGGGACATGAACAACCCATCTGCATCCATGTTCCCCATAGAAAGTGAGACTTAACTCCCTTCAGTCCAGTCGTCCCCATGGCCCCGCCCCCATGGCCCCGCCCCCATTCATGTTGGTGTTTTTTGACTGGCTCAGAATTGTGCCAATCTTCTGCCAGTAACCACAGCTTCTGGGAGCCACCATGTACAACAGCCACATCACACCGCTCCTCCTCATGCACCAGCTCTTACGTTCTTTCTGCCCACTCTTCCTTGACTCGGGTAGAAGAGCTTTTGTGCTCCATGAAGCACTCCCTGGCCTGCCTCTGGGAACACGTAGGGTTTGATTTCAATGCTGATTCTGTTAAGTTAATTGACTGTTTATTTTAAAGCTGATCGTGGACAAGCTCAGAGGAGGATTCGAGAGAGCCGCCCTTCTTTCAACACTTTCCCTAGAAGTTGGAGATGGAGCCTCCTACCATCAGGAGGACATGTGACTTTTCAGACCTGTGGAATCTGGGAGTGAGGTATACGTGTTGGTCCAAGAGAAGCTGAACCTCTGTGCTATCCCACATGATCGCACGGTCAACTGAGAAGTCCTCAAAGTGAGGATGTCTCTCTCACTCCACGAAGGTTTCTTCCATCAGCCTGATCAGTCACAGCTCTACCTTGAAGATGAATTAGATGAAGCTTCTACTCTGGATTCTAGTGAGTAACAAGGTGTACACCAGTAGAGGGAGGATCCAGTAGCATGAAACGAGAGAAGCTATCCCCTAAGACCATTGTATTAACTCTATTCCCTCCATACAAGAGCTCACATAGCCCAGGATAGCCTCAAACTTGCTACATAGCTGAGGATGACCTCAAACTTCTGATCCCCCTGCACTGACCCTTGACTGCTCTGATTACAGGGTTGCACCACCACACCCTCTCCTATGTGGTGCTGGGGCTGAACCCGGGGCTTCCTGCACACCAGGCAAGCACCCTAACACCCATCCCTTCCCCCACTTCTTCTCCAGTGTGTCTAGGAATTTGCAGGGCTCGGCTTGCACTGCTGTGCATCCTCTCTGTTTGGAAAGAAGGCACAGAGTTCCTTAAGCCCAAACCAGAAAGGCTCCTGCCTCCAGTCTGCAGTGAGCCCATTGCTATAATCTTCCCAATTCTGTTTAAACCACCACGCCTGCCACTTACTCCAGAGCACAATTATCTGACTAATTTCTAACACGCGGGATTGGACTAATCATTCATTAGCATTCTAATGTGTCCTGAAACTTCGAAATGGAAAACACGGGAGTGTCTCCATGATCTTTGGGTCAGCTTGTATGCTTCTAATCTCCATAGACGCAAGTGGAGCAAAACCGACACCTTTGCATATGTGTGCATGGAGCACTCGAATGTGGGGGTGGCGGGGCGGTTGCACGGGTGGACGCCAGACGAGAATCTCTGATGGAACAGCAGAGGACCGCAGTTCACTGTTCTGTTCGCAGCCTTTTTGCTTTGCAAATCAGTAAGCTGGGTGACTTATTTCATAAAGGAATTCATCAGGAACTCATTAGTGAGGCTGTTGGCTTGACCCTGATTAATAATCTGTACCTAGGCATTGTCAGCAGAACTTAATGTGTTGGAAAATGACAAGAAAATCATATGAAAAAGCCTTGAAGTTTGCCTCTGATTTCCCCACTAGCATTTGATTCTTCTGAAAAGATGTGTGCCTTGTATGTGCACAGCCTACTAACACAAAACCCAGAGCCCGGGGAGTAGAATCCTGACAGTTCTTATTAAGGTAAAAATGAGGTTACAGAATTCATTTTCAAAGTTTCTTCTCACTTCTTTTTTTTTTTTTTTCAATTTAAATTGGCGCTACCAAATTTAATGACAGGGCTACCCTGCTGAGTGCACAGCCCAGAAAGCGGATCCTCTCCTTGGTCGGCAGATCCTTGTCTATTCTAATGTCTCCAGTAATGTGACTAATAACCAGCCATCAGCATACATCCCATCCTCTCGTCATGCACAGCCATCAGTGGAGCAGCTATTCTGACGAATGGACCTGCATAATCACTTCGGCTTTCTTTGTTATATCCCACAGTGTGAAGATGGCTTCCACTCAGCACGTCACCCAAAACACAAACAAGTGCTCTTGCTGTCCTCGACATCAAGCTCCCCCCATTGTTTCCATCCAAGGCCCGTGTTTCCCCCTGTGGCCACCTTTCATCCTCTTGGGAAAGCGAAGTGGCCCGGATCTTTGAGCTCGGGCCTTTGATAACCTCCTCCCACTGTCCTTCTGCCCACCGCATTCTTAGAAAGAGACAGAACTACAGACAGCGAAGGGTAGAAAGCCAAGGAACGTTTCAGACTTCCCAATGCTGGTCTCCTTCAGAGAAAAATAATAACAAGCTCATTAAAATCCAGTTGAGTCTGACATTTTCCCTTTTACCTTTTTCAATCTTTTTATAGTTTGGGATCATTAGCGATCAGCATGAAGCTAAAAGGTAGATCTAGCCCTCTATGAAATGCTGACACATTTGACAATAATACTTTTGAGGAGCCTGTCACGGTCTCTCCCAAAACAAGTCTCATTAAAACTCAAACCGCTCCGACTGTCTGTATTTTCTCTCTGCTTCTTTTCTCCTGGCTTCTCTCTAATTAGCTTAGGGTTTTTTTTTCTTCTTCTTTTTTTCAGGCTCCCTTGTTCCACAGTTTGAGTTTAAAAGAAACAAAAGGAAGTAGATGTCATTTCCATGAACCCCAAGGCCGAGTTAATCAGCAGAATTAATGACTCTATTACCCATTAGACCGGGGGCCTTGCTTATCTCCAAGAACCCTGTGTTCACTATCCACCATGCTCCTTCTTGTTTCGCTCTGACAACTGGAAATTCTGAAGTTCGACCTATTTGTACCGCCTTTTCTTTTTGGCTCGGGGGTGTGGATCAGTAGGTGAGTTGGAAGGAGTGTCCAGACTGAGAACTGCTAAATGAGGAGAGATGAAAGGAAGTCCCAGGCAAGCCTGAGGGAGAACCCTGACCCAGATGTCCCTGGGAGACTCGCCACGATCAATGGTTCCTTACTTCAGAAACGTCAGAGGCATCAGACACACAGACAACAAAAACACCTCTCTGGTTTTGCAGAAGAGTGCTGTGGAAATAAAAACCAAGTGGAAACTTAGGCCAGCTGAGAGTGGATTTGGCAAAAATTTAACACAATCGTGACTACGGGTTAATTAGCATTTGAAAATGTATTTTCAGTGTGTGGGAGTATAGAATTCTGACACCATAGTTGCTTCTTCTTGCAGAGTTGGAGGAGTATTTGCCTTTTCCCCTCAAGGTCAATACCAACAAGATCACTGAAGCATTTAAAACACATCCAGAATGCATCTTTTAGAGGCATCTACCTGGAGCCCCACAGCAGATTGGAAGGGCTTTCAACCTTTCATAATTCAGCAGCATAACATCATCAACAAAAATTCCCTGCTTAATTTTTAATGGTGTAGCTACCAATATAAAGAAAAGAGAAGATCAACACAGGTTTTTTTTTTCTGGCCTCTGAAACAGACTTACAAAGAATATAATACCATGGCATTGCAGAGAAAATATTTTCCTTCATTATCCCTATTTTCTCTTTGCCAGTTTAAAAGGAGAGGAGGCTGGAGAGATGGGGAAGGGGTTAGAGCACTTCCTGCTCTTCCACAGGACTTGAGTTTGGTCCCTAACAGCACATCAGGAGGCTCCCAACCACCTCTGACACCGTCTCCCAGGGACTTCCTGCTGTTTTGAACTCTATAGGTTCCAACACAAATGTATATACAAACATAGACACATACATACATAATACATACATACATACACACATACATACATATAAATAAAAATAAATAATTTAGAATGTTTTATTCTCACTTGGTAGATGACCTTTGATCCAAGAAAAATCATTAAAAAAATAAAACAAATTTAAAAAACAACAAAATAAAACTTCTTTGTAGGGGAAAAATCTTGTCTTAATTGGATGGGAAATATTCCTGAGTCAAAAAAAAATAAATGAATGCATGTGCTCATTCCTTCCAGCATTTCCTAGTTTTAACTCACAATTTACTTCATGCCATATACCTGAAATATTCTTGACAAGAATGGTCATGCTAACATGACATCATTCATTGGCCCATGTGTTCACACAGACAGCACTATTCCCATGACATGGGATGGCACGTATGACATGAGAACGGGGAGGAAGACAAGACATGACTAATGGAGAGGAGATAGGAGTACAATGCATGACATACATGCAGGGCAGGTTTGAAAACGTCCTAACAAAGCCCAGTGCTGTGTAGTCTGTGATCTTTAAATTTTCAAAGGAATACTTGCTATAATAAGAAAGTAGAGAGGGGACTGGTTGGAAAGAGGAAGAGAATGAGTGCAAGAGGGAGAGGACAAGAAAAGATAGACACATGTATGAAAATACCGTGTCTAAGTAAATTTTTGTTATGTTTTATTTATTTATTTCATGTGAGTGTATGTGTACATGTGTGTGCATGCACACGCATGTGTGCTATGGCATACGTGAAGAGGATAGAGGATAACTTTTAGGAGTCAGTTCTTTCCTTCTACCATGTGGATCCTAGAGATCAAATTCAGGGGTCAGGCTTAGTGGCCCTGACTGCTCGACCATCTCTCTGGCTCACCTACTATGGATTTAATAGAAGAAAATTCTCATACGCACAATTCTGATGGTCCATTATCATCACCTGGGTACTTTGAAAATATTTCTATTCAGGTTCTACTCCAGTGATGCCAGTTGCACTGGTCCGAGGGTCCGGGTACTGCTAATTGAACAGGGAGCAAGGGTGGAGAGCACCTGCCTCAAAGAGGACAGTGAGCAGAATTGTTTATCTGCGTTCACCATGAAGACTGTCAGGCACCAGTGAAGGGGCAGCACCTAGTGAGTGTCCTATCCCAGTGCTTATGAGAGGGATGGGCTCCCTAAGTAACTCCCAGCACAGCAACCATGAACTCAATAGTGAACTTGGACTTGCCACCTAAATTCTACAACTAGGAAACAGAGTTATAGATTCATCATTAACAATGTCTTACTATATTTAGTTTTTTGTCTATTTACTTGTTTATTTGTGTATATGCCTATGTGAGTGTGTGTCTGTCTGTGTGTGTATGCGTGTACTGTTGTGTGGGGATCTGTGTGTGTGTGTGTGTCTGTGTGTGTGTCTGTATGTGTGTGGTGTGTGTGTGTATGTGTGTGTCTCTCTGTCTCATGTATGCTCTGTGTGTGTGTCTGTGTATGTATGTGTGTATGTGTGTATGTGTGTGTAGGTGTGTATGTGTGTGTATCTGTGTGTGTATGTGTGTATGTGTTGTGTGTGTCTGTATGTGTGTGTGGTGTGTGTGTATGTGTGTGTCTCTCTGTATCTCATGTATCTGCTCTGTGTGTGTGCCTCTGTGTGTGTATACATGAGCTCACAAAGCACAAGTGTGAAGTTCAATGAACAACTTATAGCAATAAGTTCTCTTCTACAATGTGGGACCCAGTAATCAAGTTCAGGCCACCATGCTTGGCAGCAAGCACTTCTGCCTTCACTCAAAATTCTCATCTTTAATGTTGGTTTCATGTTAGGATCAACTGAATTTTTTTCCTAGAAATGAATTTTCTGCTGAAACTTGGGGTCAAAACGCCATTATCTTTATAAAATGAGAAGTTGTATTTTATCAAACTTTTTAGGGCTCAGTTGACTAATGGTGGTTCAGTTTTCGTAGACAAAAGCAAGAAAATGTCAAAGATATACAGAAATAAGTATTTCCATCTGAAGAGACTTTCTGTGCTATGTCCAAAGGGCTTGGGATTCTGACATGTCTAGATTTGAATTCAAGGTTCATCACTACATTGTGTGTTCATAGGCAAGTTACTCAAAGCCTCTGTGTACCTGAGAAAGGAAGGATGAAGTGTGTATCCTTAATGGGGCTCCTGTGGCCTGCCTACGAGTGAGGGACCCAGGGGAAGGGCGCTTCTGTAGGCATTCACCCCTCTTCTCTCTTCCCTCTTTCCACTGTAAAAAACGCAAATGCAATACTGAGAGGCTGACATCTGATAAAATATACGCATACATCAGGATCACAAGGATCATTTCACTTAGATCTAAATAATGTCCAATAACTGGAGGGGAAGAATTTCAAAGCAAAAGTGCTCTGGGTTTCAAAAATACCATTTCAGTGATTTTCTGGAATTCGTTGCCTAACTCCCAGCCTAACGATGTTTCGTTGATTTTTGTAGATGGTTTGGAAGCAACTGGGAAACTAAATGTGACTCATGACAAATTCATAAAGGAAAAAAATTCAGATTCCATTTGAAATTGCAGGTGCCGATCAAAATGCGCATTTCGTGTTGATAAAAACAACGAAAGACACAGCAAAACCAGGTCCCTCTACCTTTCCACTCTCCAAGTGGTTCCTTCCTCTCAACTGTGATGACTTAACTTCTATTTCCTTGTTTATCACTAGTTTTGTACTTCAACAGCCCTGAGAACATGGATCTCACCAGCCATTCTTTTACCTCTGCCACACACTCAATGGACTCTATATCCTCCTGTAGAGACACCCACTCAGCTGTATTCATTGCCAACCTATTTACAATAGACACTACACACTGGCTGGGTAATTCAGACATTCAGAGCATGAGGCCCAGTAACCTGTGTTTTCACAAGTCCTCTGCGTGATTCCAAGAAAAACTACTTGTTCTCCAGAGTGGAACAGCACAGAGCTGAAACGTCCGTGTTAGAAAGAGGTTTTAGCCAGGGTTTCCAGGTGCCTGGACTCTCCTCTTAGAGGCTCGTGTACAGTCTACACTTGAGCTGACTGGAGTAACAGAGATTGTGTGCTGTCCTATCTACATAGGTTTTGTTTAACCCATAGTGAATATCTCAGAAAGAAAATGAGGTAACAGTAGCATGGGCCAAAGGAACGAGGTACTTGAAAGGATGTAAATTACACCAAAAAAAGAAATAAAGTATGTCGTGTAACAAACCCCATCATATGCAAAGAGAATTAGGACAGAAGAACCAGGAACCTAAAAGTTAGTAGATTTGTTATAATAAATAAGATAAAGAAAAAAATCTTAGCCAGACGACATGTGAACAAGAAAGTGTTGAAGAAAAACTACTTATTAATACTAATTACAAAAATGTTAAAGAACAGACATATTATGAAATAAGTCACTGAATTGAGATAAGCTGGGGGGGGCAGAGTGTAAGTACTCTAAGGAAAATAAAGAAAGGTGTACCATGATTAAAGAAATAATTACAGATGAAAACTATAACATCAGCATACATCACAGAGGAAAACAGTGGTGAACTTGGATCCACAGACAATAGATATCACAGAAGAAAACAGCAGTAAACTTGGATCCATAGACAATGGACATCACAGAAGAAAACAGTGGTGAACTTGGGTCCACAGAGAGAGAAATGACCCAGAGTGGAACAGTGGGATAAAAAGATGAAAATCTCAAGAGAACATGAGAATTGTGACACAACTCAATCGTGCCAATACATGTTTGAGTGGAGTCCCAAAAGAATAGGAGAGAGAGAAGGAATGGTGAGCATTGAAAGAACAAGCTGCAAATTTGAGAAAACTACAAACTCACAGTTCTAAGAATCTCCACAAACTCTAAGCACACAAGCACTAAGGCTCACTCACCGAAAGCTAATTGTTTTGAAAGAATGCAAAACTGTAAAACATCCAAAAATAGAAAGGGGGAAAACTAACAGCAGACTTACCACAAGCAGCGTCCGCCAGAACTCAGTGGCATGACTTTAGGAGATTAAGGGGAAAAACCTGCCAAGCTCTGTCCATCCAGAGAAGGGCTCTGAAAATAAAAGGGAAAAAAATAAAGACATCCCACCGTACAAAACCAGGAAGAACAAACGTTGCCCCACCAGCATCATAAGGAGTGTTAGGTCTCTCAAGCAAGAAAAAACAATACATACAGAAATTAGACCAGAGTGACAGAGTGAGGACATCAGAAACAATAAATGTGATTTCATTTCACATGTTGAAAGGCCAAGCAAGGACAGGGAAGAGAAGCATATGGTTGCATGAATCTGGAGGGTCGTGTCTTTTATGACACTGTTTATACGGAAATAAAATGTCCTGAGAAAATTTCACAAGAAAAAGAAACACTTACATTACCTCATTTCGAGACAATACGGTGTGGCATAAAAAAAATTCGGACAACGAAGCAGAGGAGACACACAATGCAACCCACTCATAGGCCATCAGTTGAGTTTTGACATGATACAAGGCTAGCGGATGGGGAAAAGATTATCCTTTCAGCCAGCAACTGGTGCCAGAGTTAATTAGGCAGCTGTGTAAAAAAGAATGACCTTGATTTGGTGACACAACCTGCAATCCCAGCACTCTGCAGGTGGACACAGGTGCCAACGTGTGTGTGCATTTCTGTGCAGCTGTGTGACTGTATATGTGCAAGTGCACAGGTTGTGGGCATGCATGCATGCATGGACAGACACTCACCGGTGTGGGCATGCGCGTATGTGTATGTGCGTGTGCGTGTGTGCGTGCGTGTGTGTATACATGCATGCATCTGGAGACAGAAGTCAAAGTCACTTTCCACCTTAATCTTTTTGATGTAGAGTCGCTTTAGCAAATCCCCTTGACCTGCTGGCCAGTAAGGATAGGGATCCCTGTCTCTGTCCCACACTCCTGGGATCAGAGCTATGCACAAACACCCAGTTTTTCACCTGGGTACTGAGGACCCAAACTCCAGTCTACATCTTGTGTAATAAACACTTTACCTCCTGACTATCTCCCCAGCCCTCGCTGTTTTCATTTAGTAGGACCCAATAGCATTGATAGCATGAAAATACAGTTTAGGAAAGAAAGGAATTAATTAGACTTTAAGAACAAAATTTTGCTCGTCAAAGACTAGTACAATAAAGGTGTCATGGCCACCATGCACGGAATGGAGCTATAAACCCAATGAAGAACTTAACCCAAAAACATATATATACTATCACCTAGCTGAGTACCAAGTAGACCAGAAACCTAAGAAAAATGTTGCAAAATATTTGATAAATGCTAAAGAAGATATACAGATGGCAAAAAAGTATAGAAAAGATACTACCTAAAGTGATTATTCATTAGAGACTATGGCCACATGGGGACCAGGCTGCACTCAGTAGAGTGACCAAAGCTTCAAGATCTGAGCAAACCACAATCAGTAATAACTTTGTCATTAAAAACTAGGGAACATTAAACAAAACAACTGATGAATTAGGCACATAAAATTAAACACTTCTTCACAATGGAGAAGTAAAAACATTATAAAACAATGAAAAATGAAGTTTTAAAGTGTTAATGAGAAATTAAAAACAATGGTTTGCATCATCTTGACAGACAAAGAATTCCTACAAACTATTTTAGCTCAAAAGGGAAAAGGCCACACAGAAAAATGGTCACAACAGTATGAAAATATGTCCCTCCTCCTGTGTTACCAAGAAAAGAAAAAGCAACCACATCATATTCATGAGTTGGCAAAATTCTGAAAACCCTATACCACCACTAAAGAATATAACTGAATTAAAATGCAAATAAGTGTGTGAGTGTTGTCTTGAATGAAACTGTATAGAATATGAACCCCCAAATGAATTCCTAGTTTGAAAACTATTAAAACATTGTAGACATTTATTCAAATGCTCACTCCGAATTCCTAGCATTATTTAAATTCAGCATGATGGAGTGTGGAAATAATTCCATTACTCTTCAGTCTAGTGGGCAGTAAGTTGGTCATTTGGTGGGGAAAAAATATTTCCAGTTGTTCAGAATACGCTACTAATTCAGAGACATGACTGATAATCCTGGGACACTTCATTTATTTAAAGAGTGAAATTAAACCACAAAATTACCAGCTGAAATCTGAACGAAGTTGTTTGTTTAAAATAATTACACACTGGGGAAATCATTAGATATACTTTTTTCTTTTAAAGAAAGAAAACTCCTAGAAACAAAACAAAGGCACCGAAAAATGCCGCATTTAATTACAATCGGTGTGAGGAAAACAAAGAAAACTGAATGTGGTTTAAGTAAAAATCTGGGAAATTACATTTGTAAGGCACGTGTCAGAGAACCGAACACATGATACCTGAAATGCTCAGACACATTATTTGGGATTGAAAAAGGGGAATATAATTAGAACAGATAACTAAACCCCCCCTCAAAAAAAAGTTTTTAAGTGGCCAGCAATCACTAAACGATTTTCTTTCTGACTTGTGATCAAAGAAATGTAAATAAAAGTGATGACTTCCTGATAGATTGTCAAAGGGGAAAACTATCAAGATCTGCAAGAAGAAAAGAATAAGCGGGCTTTTATGATTGACTGAAGAGCATTTCAGTTCCTCAGCTCTCATACAGATCATTTGTGAGGGAAGACAGGAATGACAGGGAGAAAACATAAAGGAATGAAAGAAAGAGAGAGGAAAGTAAGAAAGGGGAGCACAGAAGTCATCGTTGTTTTCCTAAAACATTATTTAAGAAAGAAATGGACTAAAAAAAAAAGGCAATGAATAATAACCTTTGTTATATTTGAATATTTAAAAGAGTAATATTTAGAAGCAGTCAATATAAACATTGTGGGAATGTTAATATGTTATCAGCGTGTGTTTGAAATTCCACCAGCATCCAGGCAAACTATTAGCTGTAACATGCAAAAAAAAAAAGAGTGACCAGAGAGATCTCGCCACTGAGAAAAGTTCCACCTGCATCCAAGCAAAGACCACTGACTGCTCTCCCACAGGATCTGGGTTTGATTCCCACAGGGTGACTCAGTCATCTGTAACTCCAGGGGCACCTCAGGCCCATAGCATACATACCTACATGCAGTCAAAACATCCAAACACATAGAATAAAGAATAGTAAAGTCTCTAAGAGAAGAAAGGGGCAGAAGACAGCAAGGCAATACGCATCATCGTAAGCAGGTGAAATGGAAAAACATAAGATTCTTGAGGTAGTCAAGGGGGAGGGTTTAGGGGAATGTTGACCTGGAAACCTGGAAAGGGAATAACAATTGTAATGTAAATAAGAAATACCCAATTTAATAAAGATGGAGAAAAAAAAAGATTCTTGAGGTAGGGTAAAAGAAAATTCAAAATTTGAAATCAAAGTATAGGACAGTTAAAGGGGCAGCCCAAAGCATGGTTTCAATAAATCTGTGTTCACGGCCAGTAGTCATTCATTCATCCTTTTGGTCCAAATCCAGTCAGATATTATCTCCAGGTGCAGTATTTGGCACTGAGGTAAACATTAAAATTAAATGTTTATTGGTGCCTTAATCCTATCAGAGCTGTGTTCCAACTCTGACCCTGGTTTGTGTCTATCAGGAAGTGCCAAGCCATACTGCATTGTGATCTCCCCAAGATTCGAGAAATGTCATCAGAGAGAAGGAAGAGGCCAGCTACCTGTCATACGGATCTTGCCATAAGCACACTCTAAATGTTAAAGGAAATGATTTTAAGTTTCAGGTGGGCTTAACCGGTATGGCAAGAAACGGTTAACCTATACAGTATCCAACTTCATAGATACTCCATGCTAATACACTTAAGATAGCTAACATTTTGACCCAACCATCTCAGCCAGAAAATTTTCCATGCTAAGAAACTTTTGTATATGTATCAATACTTACACTAACAAATTTTAGCACAATCATGTGACATGTATAGAGACTAAAAAAGAATAAAAACATACTGAATGCCCTGGTGATAGTAGAGGACCGCAGATACATACATGTGTATGTATGTGTATATGCATATGTGTATATGTATATGTATATGTGTGCATATATATGTATATATGTGTATATGTGTATGTGTATGTATGTATGTATGTGTATATGCATGTGTGTATATATATATGTATATGTGTGTATATGTGTGTATATGTGTATGTATGTGTATATGTATATGTGTATGTGTATGTATGTGTATATGTATATGTGTATATGCATATACATATGTATATGCAGGCATTGAATGAGGAAGTAAAAACCCAGTTAACTCTCTTTACAAAAACAAACAAAAGTAACATTCAGGGTGAGTCAGTGTGATGACAGCAGATCCTCAAGACGAAGAGATCCAGTTCTCTGTCTGGATACACTAGCAAGTCTTGGTGGGACTTCCTGGCAATGACTGTTTCTGGAAATGCCTCTTATAAGCTTTATGAAGCAGTGCCATGGGGCTGAAGATGGCTCTGTAGTTAAAAAGCATTTACACCTCTCACAGAGGACGGGGGTTTGGTTCACAGCACCCACATGTTAGCTCACAGTCAGCCTTAACTACCGTTCCAGGGAATCCAATGTCTTCCTCCAGCCCTTTCAGGTACCTCCATATATATGGTACATGTAACTCACATGGGTAACCCACACACAAAGAGATACATTAATAATGAAACTTACAACTGAATTTAAGAAGCACTTGGTGTTCACAGGGCAGTGTACCATCCGTGTTGGGCTTAGTGGTGCTTGGGAATGGAGAGCAGACACTGGTGGGCTACTTCTCATCCACAGCATGTGACCACTGGAGGATCCCTGTCTTCTTGACTACTGTGGCCTTGTGCCTCCTGCACCTAGGACTTTGATATTGGAATGCTCCCCTGGTCCATCTTGCCAAGCTGCTCAAATAATTACCAATCAACACTACAGATCTCAGAGCATATCATTTTAAAATAGCTCAGGAAGATGCTGGCATATGGGAAATTGTGTGTGTGTGTGTGTGTGTGTGTGTGTATTTCTGTGTTTTTGTGTGTCTGTGTGCACACACACAGGCACACACAACTTGAGCTCATTTTCTAATCCCATCTGTAAAGGGCATGTGTATAAAGCAGTCTGAATATTGTCCCAATGAATTATCATCACATGACCTAGGTCATGCCACAAGCAGTATACTTAGAAAACATTCGTTCTACGGTTTCGATTGGGGAAACCCTGTGATTGAATAGGATTGCATATATCACATTATTGCATGTGATCCAAAGATAGATACCTTTTTATTTCTAATATGGAAAAGAGCCAAAAAACCTTAGGAAGGTATCCATAGACTCTGTAAGATCAGAGTACAGCCTTATTGTATACAACTGTCTTCTTTTTCCTGAACCTGTTTGTCCATTTTTATTGTCAATACCACCTCATTGTAATTATTGTGCCTTGCAGGAAGTATCGATACAATTATTTTTTACCTTGTCATAAAATTCAATTTTGCTAAAAATGTTTCATCACAGCCATAATTGTCCTGTGCCATGTAAAGTCCAACACACATCCGAGTCAAAATGGAGTTGACAGTAAAATAGCAGCAGCCCTTTACAAGCATCTTCTCTAGAAATAGAAAACCAACTTCTGCAGCCATAATGATCATCACCCTGCAACTGCGTGGGCTGTGGCTGTATTGCTCACAATCATACAGGTCAATATTGTGGGCAAGTTTCCTCCGCGTGATGCTTCAGCTCCAGAGCTCTTCCTGAAAGCATCCGCTTGACTGCAGTTCAGTTGGTAAGCTGGATCCGTTTAAAACGCCAAGAACTCTAATTCTTCACACATCTGTCCCTCTCCCCTGTCCTCTCTCCTCCTTTCCCCTCTCCCTTCCCTTTTCTCCCTTCTGTGACTCCTGTCCCACTTCCCCCTACCCCCACCTCCATCTCAACTGTCTTGAGACCCATTCAGCACTGTGCTCTTAGAAAGATCAGAAAGCTGTAGAAACTCAGGGAAACTTCTGGCTCCCGGAAGGAAACCTTCTGGGAAAAGTAGGGCAACTGCCATTCTCTGGAACAAGTGGCATCCCCTTCCTTCTTGAAGCCCTCTATAGCCCCTAGCCCTGACTGACTACACAGTCCTCCAATACACCTTTTAGACTGCCCTGTGCTTGAGCTCATTAAAACCTCTACTATATTCCATTAATTCTTTTCCTCTCTCCTCCATTATGTAAAGCAAGGGTCATGCTTTCCCCTCCACGGCATCCGCAGCACTAACCGTATCCAGCGCAGAGCAGTCATGCAGCATTGATTTGGTTAGGTATCATCTTTCAATGCCGAGAAACTATCAACTCTTGGCTATGGCCACATAAGAGAGAAACAATGACTTCATGAAATTCTTAGGCAAATGGATGGAACTAGAAAATATCATCCTGAGTGAGGTAACCCAGTCACAAAAGAGCACATATGGCATGCACTCACCGATAAGTGGATATTAGCCCAAAAGCTTGGAATACCCAAGATACAATGTATAGACCACATGAAGCTCAAGAAGACAAAAGCATGGATACTTCAGTACTTCTTAGAAGGGGAACAAACTACTCACATGAGAAAATACAGAGACAAAGTGTGGAGCAGAGACTGAAGGAAAGGCCATCCAGAGACTGCCACACATGGGGATCCATCCCACATGCAGTCACTAAACCCAGTCACTTTTGGGAATGACAAGAAGCACATGCTGATAGGAGCCTGATATAGCTGTCTCCTGAGAGTCTCTGTCAGAGCCTGACAAATACAGAGGTGAATGTTCATAGCCAAACATTGGACTGAGAACTGGGTCCCCAATGGAAGAGTTAAAGAAAGGACTGAGGTAAATGAGGGAGTTTGCAACCCCATAGGAAGAACAACAATATCAACCAACCAGACCCTCCAGAGCTCCCAGGGTCTAAACCACTAACAAAGAGTACACATGGAGTGACCCATGACTCCAGCCGCATATGTAGCAGAGGATGGGTCTTGTTGGGCATCAATCGGAGGAGAGGCCCTTGGTCCTGTGAAGGCTGGACGCCCTCAGTGTAGGGGAAAATCAGGGTGGGGAGGGAGGGGTGGGGTATCACTCTCATGGAGGCAAGGGTTGGGGGATGATGAGATGGGAGGTTTCTGGAGGGGAAACCGGGAAAGGGGATAACATTTGAAGTGTAAATAAAGAAAATATCCAATAAAAGAAAAGAAAAAAGAGAAGAAAAAGAAGATGGAAAAATAAAAAGAAACAAATAAGTTTAAAAGAGAGGAAGAGAGAAACGAATGCAGGAATGTTACTTTGCCTGTTACAAGACCCAACATAAAGGAACCAGCAGTTCATAAACCTCACCTAGAGAAGGCGTCATCATTCACAGCGAGAAGGCATTGTGGCAGAAACCTGAGGTTGCTTGCTCAAATGTCCACAGGAAGAATCAGGCTATAAGCTAAGTTCCAGCAGCCCACCTCCTCCATCAGCCAGACTCCAAAACTGAGAGACTCAACAACCTCCCTGCACAACGCCAAGAACGGGGAACCACTTCGTGTACAAGCTACACACTTGGTAGCTTGCTTTCTGACTAGATCACCACCACATTGCTTGAACTGCAACCCCCCTCCTCTATGTGCCATCAATACCAGCAGCCTCCAGGGTGCTGTAGTTCCCATCGTGCATTCTGCTAACTTTACCTTCTGTGGCATTGAACTAAAAAAGTCTGGGACTTTCAGAATCACAACTCAGAACTAGAAAGCGTCCGGTGCGTTTCATACAAGAGAAACCAATCCGGAGGAAGGGAGTGCAGCAGATCCTGACCCAGATCTTGAGCCTCCCAACGTCCTTCTAGTTCTTCACTTTGTGTGGAAGGATCCCAGCACGGTGCTGGGATCGATACATGCAACTTTCTGTCAGATTTGAGCGTTCCATCCGAAGCCCCGCTAATGGCATGCGAACAAGTGAATCTGAAAGAGGGCCCTGATTTCCCATTCATCTTTCCATGCTGGTTCCACATGCCGCAAATGGAGAGAGCATGTGGTGGGGGCTGGAGAGGTGAGAAGAGAATTCGCCATGTGCAGATCCGCACCGCCGCTCAGCAGGGCTGTCAGTAATATCTTCCTTAACACACTGTCACAGCGTTCTCCTTCGGTTCACCTCGGCCGCTGCTATAACACTCCATAAGAAATAATACCATCTGTTAAAACACACAAGGCAGGGAAACGCAGCTGCTGTCACTGCACAAAGTTGGAATTAGCCAATACTGAGCAATTACTTCCCTTTTAAATTTCACAATTAAAATTTCAGTCCCGCTTTATTTGTACCACAGAAGTCACCACAACACTGTGCCTGTTGAAGTAACAACACCGCTCTCTTGATGAAAACACAGAAGAGGAGAAGTTTAGCCGGGGATGATGGTAATTGTTACCCTGTTGCCTTTTTTATAAATCTGTTTTAACTTCTTTTAGGCGCTTAGCATCCCACTTAGCGGCATTAAGAATGGATTTGCACATTTCGCGCACAACTAGGATGCCGTCGTAGCCGGCTAAAAAATTACAGCGTTGAGGCTGAGAGCCGGTGAAATATGGTCGTTATACTCCACGCCTAACATGTGTTTCCTTCTCCTTGGTATGGAAAGGAAGGTGCCCAACTCACAAGAAGACAGGTGTCTAATTTAAACAGAGTTGAAATCCTGCCTCTCAGCTTTTCTTCCATTCATTGGAACGGAGCAGATTGCTGGCTAAACAACAGAAGGGTGGACCTATTCAGAGCATAGCGGCTGAGCTAACTCTTCAAAAAGCTGTAAGAGATCAACAATTGCCTTGGCCATACTCCATTATGAGGGTGTCAGCAAGCTGGTGCTTCTCTCTTGGATGCATTTTTTAGGAAGAAAATTGTAGACTATATTTTCGAGAGGCCAACAACAGGCAGAGCTGACTTCTCCAGTTCTCTGATGAGCAACTTTCTTTCAAGGTAGAGCAAAATCTGTGACTCTCTAAAGGGGTCATCCAGTATGACCACAGACTAATGGCTAACACAAGTACGCATGTCTAAATATCTGTTAATTTAATCCCCGGAAAAGAAAGCCCAGATATCTACCCTTCCCCTACCGTCTTTAATAGCTTCACCATGTACAGGGAGTAGGCGGGAGGACCCCATAACCAGAAAATTTGAAACCTAAAAACCAAAACGCTTCTGAATCTAAAGAACAATTCGAGCACTGATGTGATTCCCAAAAGTGGAAAACTCCACACCAATCCTCACGAGAATAATCTCAGTCAACACGCAGGTATGCTAAAGATAAAAGCCGTCAGACTAGGTGTACAAGATGCAGGTGAAATACGCTTACCGTCAGTCAAGTTGGGTCTTGACTAGGGTCCACGACTCCTCCAGCCACATGTAGTTTTTCTAAGTTTACAGTTCCAGGCATGAATCCCCTCTTATTGAACAAGCCTTAAGTCCAATTAGACAGTTGCTGGTTGTCCCCAGGATAAAAGAGCCACAACTGTAACATTGGGGTTGTCTTGCTGGTCCAGACGTCGTGTTTCATAGGCTTTGTAGTTGAGTAGAACTTCATTGCTGTTCTCCCTTAGAAGCTTCCAGAGGCACCTTCTGACGCTAAGAGATTTCTCACTATCAAGGACTTTAGGTAATGAGTTCCTAATCTATATTTACTTTTAGTGACATATCTTAGTATCTGCTTCATAAACAAAATGGTCCATATGGATAAAATGGCTCTCAAATGACCTGGTAAAGGCACTTACAGTACCCACCATAAAAAAAAATGTTTATTCTAAACTTGGGAGTCAACACATATAAGCCTTTATAGAAAAAGTAGGTATCAAATGCCATAGAGTTGGCACTTAATCACAAAATATTTTATATATTAACTTTTAATTTATATACAGCCTGACTTTCCAGTCAGTGACAATCCTTCTGGGTGAAGACCATACATGACCTTTTTGATACCTCACAAAATACAACAGAGTACCATCTGTAAGCCCCATCTGTCACAGGCCAATCACCTCAGACTCACGAAGATACTTCGATCCTGGATGTTTTAAGTCTTAGCGATTATTATATACTCCTGTTCCGGTAGAAAAGCTAACAAAATCATTGTCACAATATATTGTCACAATACACACATAGAGTCTTCCTGGCTCCATTGTCCGAAATCTTGGTGAATGCAATGATGTCTGATGTATGCTACCGGGAGAAAACCGGCTGCAAGACTCTTGATGTCCTTGAACACAAAGGGTTCCATTTAGAAAGAAACCGCAGTCTGTAAATCTAATTCACAATCAAGGCTCCCAGGTCCAGGAATAGCAAGGACTCCATCCATGATTACTAACTGAATCAGGCACAACCAAGACTCCAGTGAGCATCCACCCCATAGACGATGGGGTTGCCTGCGTTTTGCCCAAGATTTCATTCATTTGAAAGGATTCTATTCTGTTTTAAGAATCAACTCAGGAAAGAGGATGTCCTAGGCAGCACAGCAATCTTTTCTTCAGCTGAAATACTACATATACTTTGATAAAATAGCATGTAATAACAACGATCATATTGCATCTTGTCTGCGGACCAGAGCTCTGAAATCAGTTTTCAACCACCCTGTATTAGAAGCAACCTTCTTTTCTGAGACAAGTCTAAAAAGACATATAACCATGATAAAAAAAAAAAAGTCCATAGCCAAGAAGCTGTAAAGAAGGCAGAAATTACTGCTCTCTGTGCAATGTAAGAAGCCGTCTAATGTGTCTCGGAGAGGAAAACATATACTATGTTCAGTTTCTCGTTCTCTCCCCCACTGGCCCATCTCTTCTTGGCTCTTTATTTTTAAAAGTTCCTGCTTCCCTACCCTCCCGCTCTAGTTCTCTACTGGGTCTCATAGACTCGCTCTGCATCTACACCAAGACTAGGTTTCTAACAAGACATTTAGCGTAATCGCTCCACATAATGTATGAACAGGGCCGAAATTACACACTGGGGGAAAACATATACAAACCTTTCTCCCCTTGATCCAGAGTAATAATTGGAGGGGAAAAAAACCTCTAAGTGCAAATGAAATGAAATGAAACCTTGCCTACTTCAGAGTTTAGGTTTGCCTCGACTATAATTGCTAACTCTTCTTCCTTAAGAATGATCAGCTTACCAGCAAGCTAAAACATGGAAGAGAATAAATTTAACCATGGAAGGGACTCAGCGCTGGCTTTAATTCTGCCTCTGTATCCAGCCGTGGTAGGACAGGGTAAAGAAGGGATAACTCGGGTGAGCTGAAGCCCTGTAGCGGCTCACTTACGTCTACGCATGCGCACAGCCCAGATCTTCCCGTGGCCTTAAGGAGGTTTGAACTGAGGCGATCATTCAGTGTGCAGCTGGAACACACAGCCCTGCCCGGTTAAATGAGCTGCTAGCTCGTTCAGATGGATCCCATCAACACGGATGAGGTCTCGGAGGGCTGCAGGTTTTCTTCAAGTTTTTAGAAGCTTCCAGATCTGACGGATGATTCCCACCTCCTTCCAGACGAATCGGTTTCTACACCAGATTTAATCACCTGCTACCTATGGCAGTTGTGTCATACTTCTGAATACTGATGAGGCTTCTCTGGCTACATTTGGAAATCAACATGGGATCGAGTGCTTACCCCCTCGTGGTCGTGCTTATAACAGAGGCAGCCAGTTGACAAACTCAAACGTGAGGACTTTCAGAAATGTCAATCTAGGCTCGCTTGCTCTAGCCACTTCTTCATCCTTAACTAATTACCGCTCAATTAGACTTACCCTAAAAGTTCACCTGGGTTTTATCCTGTGCACCTAATAATCATAATCATATTCTTGTAATATCTTTAATGTTTTGTTAAATAACTCAGCTACTGGAAACTATTATCCCCACCCCTCAACCCCCATCCTGCGTATTCAGCTTCAGATTCCTAAAAGAACACAAAATTTGCTAGTCAAAAATGTAACTTAGGATGCTGCCTAATTTTCCCCATTTCTATGAGACACAGAGAGCCTTGTAACTCAGGTAAACAAGCAATGTTCACTCTGAAAATGGAGCAGAAAGATTTGGGGGGTAGAGGACCTCTAAATCTTATGGTTGAACCAACATCCCATTCGTTCATTTAACAGCATGAAAATGAATTAACAAGGATACAAGCTGACCTCCTGGGGTAAATAATTTCCATTTCTGCCATCGTCTGGAATCTACCCTAGGTTTTCATGCATACGAAAGCAAACAAACAAACAAAATAAAACTGAATTAAGAGGGCCTCCTCTCACACAATTCTCTCCTAAAAAAGAAAGACCGAGAAAAACAAAACACTCCTCTTCTCAACGGGCAAAGAGACGCCTTGTTGGTTTGCGTGGTATTTATGCATCAGTCAGGGGCTGAGCAGATGGAAGTCCTTTGTTTATCCTAGATGGATGCCTGGATGGGTCGCCAAATCTGTTTTATGCCTAGGACTCCTAAAGGTCAAATAAAACCAAATCCAGACAGCGCAGCATAGGAGGAGGAAGACAGAGACCTGTGGACCACCGCACCACCCACCGCACAGGTGGGCCATAGACATCTGCTTGCCACCACGCCACACAGCAGGGGCGGAAGATGTCATCCAGGGACCAACCAGCCATGTGGCCAGCCTATAACAGGAGCTGCTACAGATTCAAGTGTGTGGTGATCAGATGGGAGAGAAAGAGAAGTGGAGCGGCTTGACCATTATGAAGAGAGATGGAACAGGAGACTCAAGTATAGGGGTGAGCAGCCTGTGGTGAATGTCAGCCCCACCACCTGGAGCTGTGGTGAGATCCTAGCCCAAGGTGCCACTGAGGGCCACATCTGGATCCATGGCTACTCGGTGGCAGGGGCTGGCGTCGATGTCTGTGGCTTATATTGCCACATGGGGTATATTAGAACATGGGGACATCCCTGGTCTGGGCAGCTGGGATGAACAGAGGCTGTGCAGAACTGGCCCCGCCCCTCACCGGCTGAGTTGCTCTGGAGAGCTGGCCCCATCTCTTATCAGCGGGTCAGGCGCCTCACCCAGGCAGCAGTAGAGGTGGCTCTAATAATAGGGGGTGGGTGAGCCACCCGAGAGTGGGAGAGCTGACACCGCCATTAATCTGTTGCTGTAGGCATAGAGAATGCCCCACTCCCTCTTCCGGCAGTCGGAAGAACTACCCATAGGGTAATGAGCTCTGGAGAGCTAGCCCTGCCCCTCACCAGCTGCACCATTCATGAGAGAGAGCCCTGCACCTCTCCTGGACAGCATAGCGGAGCTGACCCTGATGGTAAAGGCGCAGGGAAGCCAGCACTGCGAGTGATGGTCAGTCCGCCATTCCTCTGTTGAGAGGTGGCCTGGGGTGGGGGGTGGGGGGGCTGCCTCTGCCCTCTTCCCTCTTACTTTTTGCCACCTGAGGCAGTCAGGAGAGCTGACCCCGGGGTCATGAAAGCAGGTGATCTGGCCCTGCCCCTCAGCACCCACAGCACTTGGTAGGGTGGAGCCCGCACACCAACTGGGCGCCACAGTAGTGGCTGGCCCTGGTCGAGGGTATGTGGCTGATCCAGCCCCAAGGGCAAGATCAGTGGAGAGCTGGCCCTGCCACTCATCTGCTGTGAGGTAGAGTGGGTGTGGGGGTGACGCCCTCCGCACCTCGCCCCTCACCACCTTTGGTAGTCTGGGAGAGCTGGCCCTGGGGTCCTGAGAACAGATGAGCTGGCCCTGCCCCTCACTGGCTGCTGCACTCGGGAGAGTAGGCTTTTTACACCCTGGGCAGCACAGTGGGCTACCACCCAGGCCCAGATCCAGGGCACTCAGTTGACCCACCCCAAAATCTGAGAATGATTAGGACACTAGAAAGAGCCAGTCCTATTGATCCAAAGCTGCAGGATCTCCATGAAACAGGGCAACAACCAGATAACCGGGAGGGATCCTGCGAGTACCCAATACTGATGACGTCACAGAAGCCAGAGATCTCAAACCAGACCAATGATTCATTACAATGAACATTTGCAAGTGAAGATGTGTGGACAGAGGAATATACTGCGTGACATTCTACAGCTTCCACGATGAAATGTTTTCTATACTTTGGGGGTGTTGTTGTTGTTGTTATTGTTGTTGTTGTTGTTGTTGTTGTTGTTGCCGCCGCCGCCACCGCCACCGCCGCTGTGTTTTATTTTGTGGGTGAGGTTGGAAGGACAAACGGCAGATATGAGGGGAGGGTGAAATGAGTGGGACTGGAGTACATGATGTGAAACACACAAAGAGTCCATAAAAACTTTCCTTTTAAAAAAGACAAAAAGAAAAGAAAGATATATTGAGAAGAAAGAAAGATGTGGGCCCTTTTACATAATTATTTCTCCTTTTTAAAGATTTCCCTTTGGACTTTACAGAATTAAGTTCGAGTCCTTGTAAACTCGTGAACACTGCAGGGTCTACAGTCACTGAAAGTACAAAGCATCAAGAAGTTTTAAAGGACAAACTTCTGAGAAAAGCTACAAATTGTAAGCACTGGGTGTCACTAAGTGAAGTCATTAAGCAGGAAGGAAGGAAGGAAGGAAAGAAAGAAGGAAAGAAGGAAAGAAGGAAGGAAGGAAGGAAGGAAAAAGAAGGAAAGGAAGGAAGGAGGAAGGAAGGGAGGAAGGAAGGAAGGAAAGAAGGAAAGAAGGAAGGAAGGAAGGAAGGAAAGAAGGGAGGAAGGAAGGAGGTGAGGGGGGAGAGAGAGAAATAAACAAACAAAAAGAACGCCTAAGCATAATTTAAACACCCAGCATGCTGTGTCCCATTGGATAAACCATCGAGAGGCACAAATACATGCAGTTTGTGCTGTAACCTAATCAATGATGTGCTAAAAGTCTATAGTGAGAATGCGTTATCTTCCTACCTATCACTGTGACCCCTTTATTAGAGTATATTGATACTCTAATCTTTAGTGTGGCTATGTTTGGAGACAGGCCTTTAAGTGGTAAGAAAAGTTAAATTATGCCCCCAAAAGTAGGGTCCTAATCCCCTATGACTAGTGTCCTCATCCAAAGAGAAAGATACACAGGGACATATTCCCCACTACTCCTGTGTGCAGTGAGTGGTGACTGAGCAAGTACCAGGTATCCAAAAGCCGAGAAGAGAAGGCTTATGGGAAATAATCTTGACCTTGCACTTTCAGCCTCCAGAATTGTGAGCAGATAATTTTCGGTCATTAAAATCAACTGAGCTGGGGTACTTTGTTATAGTACTGAGTAGAGGTCTATCCTATCTGAACTTGATTTTAAAAAAAAATAGATAAACATTGATAAGATAAAAATAGATAAAATTGACAAGATTACAGGTTGAGTTTCTCAACAAATCCACCAGCTTTTGTTAAATTTACAAGAGAAAAAAGTGAGAAATCGGCCACTAACCAGAACAACTTCTATCGGCCTGGCTTTATTAATATTGAAAGATGATCAAGTGCTTTAAGTTGCTAATCCCTGCTCTCACTTTAATGAATTACCAGAGACTCTGTAATGACTAAGCAGAGAACCACCTGCCATCAGCCAGATGCCTTCTTCTGGGAGACAGGAGTAACAAACATACGAGCAGACAGACTGATGGAATAACTTTGACCGTCAGTACTGCCCCGAGGAGACACTGCAATGGAGAATGAGAGTGGATGGGAACGCATGGTAGGAAGCCTTTTCATGAATGTGGTAACTGACCAGAGACCTGAGCAAGGCGACCAAGTGAGTCATGAGAGAGAAGCATCAAGGGCAATGACTCTGAAGGAGATGCACATATCTCATTTGAGGATCAGAAAAAGAGGGGTGTTCCTGGGGAGTGCTGAGAATAAAGGGAAGTTACCAGTGATGCAGGAGGTAGGAGAGCCCCCCTTGTGAGGTCCAAGGAAGAGTTAAGAGTGTCTGGTGACTTGCAGAGTCTCAGGGAGGTTTTAAAGATGGGGAAATGTGATATCATATTTTATATATATATATATATATGTGTGTGTGTGTGTGTGTGTGTGTGTGTGTGTGTATTATATTTTACTATTGCTTTAGCTATTAGAAAGTAAATGACAGAGAGGTCATGCTAAGAGACCAGCAGGGTAACAATATAATAAATTCAGTGAAAGTGACAGGGATACGCCCGCTGAGAATGGTAATAGACCAAGGTTCGACGTTTTGGAACAACAGTCAACAAGTATTCTAATGGCGACATAGGCTGAGAGAAAAACGTACAGATTATGAATGACTTCTTAGACTCCAGGCCCAAGAGAATAGACAGATGACAGGGGACTGGCCTTCCTCCACAGCACGCAATGGAGAACAGGAGAGGAGTGAAAGGGAGGAGGGGTAGGAAGTGAAAGGGAAGGAAGGAGGAAGCTTGGGATGGAAAGAAGAAAAGGAGATAAGGAGGGGAGGAAGAAAGGATAAGAAATTCTTTCTAGCTTTACCAACAAAGAAAATGTTCCTGTTCTTTTATAAATGCACAGCCATATAAACAGAGTAACACCCGAGTCCTTCAACATGTATTACATGTACGTTCAATGGACCCCATGTAATTTGATATGATTATTATACCCAATAACCATGATGCATTGCGAAACTCCCTAGGGCATTTTCCCTTTTTTTAAATGGATTTATTTATTCACTTTATATTCCAATAACAGCCCCACTCTCCTCCCAGTAACCCCCTCACATAGATCCTTCCCTGTCCCCTTCCCTTCTTCTCTAAGAAGGGGAGCCCCTCAGGTATCACCCCACACCCACCCCCACCCCATCCCCTCTGGGACATCAAGTCACTGCAGGGCTAGGTGCATCCTCTCCCACTGAGGCTAGAGACAAGGCAGACGAGCTAAAAGAACATATCATACATAGAATACAGGCAAAAGCTTTGGGGATAGCTCCCCAAACACCGTTCCATTTGTTTGGGACCCACATGAAGACCAAGCTGCATATCTGCTACATACGTGCGCGGGGCCTGGGTACAGCCCATGTTTGCTCTTTGGTTGGTGGTTCAGTCTCTGGGAGCCCCAAAGGCTTGACTCTGTTGGTCTTCCTGTGGAGTCCTAGGACATTTCTTAAAAGCATGAAAATGGCCGCGGATGTGGCTCAGTTGACAGAGGGTTTGCCTAGCGTACAGGAAGCCTTGGGTTCGATCCTCAGCGCCATGAAAAACTGATTGAGAAATATCATTCATGCTACATGGCACACTCCAGAACCCACTTTTAATTAGTTACCCCAAATGTTCTTCCCCTAACTCTTGTCTTTAAATACCTTGCTTATGGCATTACTAAACTTGAACAGAAACCAGGTTTGAAACGCGAGTCCCGAGCACGGCACATCAGAGCTCAGCATTCGGAGAACTGCACAGTGACACAATGAATGACCACGGCCGTTATTCTCTTCAAAGAAATTACAAAAAACATAGGCATTGACTCAAAAACTGGAGAAATATTTTCATTCTGCATAAAAATTTGCATATGTGTCAATCAGGAGTGTAAGTGAACACCTCAGAGAGCCCTCTGACTTCCTTGCTTCACTTGAAGCACCTCTTACTCACCTCTGATCCCTGGTGCGCGACTTTGTTCCCAGGGTGAGCTCCAGGAGACACAGGACAGATTCATGCTGAGCTAAGGGTTCTCCTTGTTCCATGGATCCCTTTACTGCAGACCCAAGAGACTGCTCAGGTCTGATCAGCAACAGCAGAAGCCTCTTCCCAGAAGTGCTGTGAGAGCAATGCAAGAGGCACACGGGGAAAGGAGGATTGTGGGGACAGGGGGGACAGCAGGGGTGCTGCACAGCCTCTGTATAAGCCTGGGCACACAGCTGTC
This sequence comes from Rattus rattus, assembly GCF_011064425.1. NCBI lineage: Eukaryota > Metazoa > Chordata > Mammalia > Rodentia > Muridae > Rattus > Rattus rattus. The sequence continues at coordinate 66,410,926 of NC_046167.1, read as the reverse complement.
TTAGAAGTTTCCGAGATGGGGAGCTAAGAGAAGGAGGGAGGGACTGGCAAGGAAAGAAGGGATAGAAGAAAGGAGAGAGGGAAGGAGGGAAGGAAGGAAGAAGGAAAGAAAAGGGGGCAAGAGTGCTACCATAAATTGAAGGCCACCCTAAGTTACTTAGAAAGCTCCAGGACAGTCTAGGCTACTGAGTGAGATCCTATCAGAAGGAAGAGGTGGAAGGGAAGGGAGGGAAGGGAGGAGGAGGTGGAAAGGAGGAGGGAGAGACGGGGGTGACAGGAGAAAGGAGAGAACAGAGTGATCAATGTTATAAGCATCTATGCTTTGCCCTGCTTGTAGCACCCTCCTTAAGGCTCCTATCTCCCCCACTGGCACCTTACTTTATAGCTCATTCTATACAAATTTGCTTTCTGGACTCCGAATTGAGTGAATCCTGCTTAAGGCAGCAGATACAGAGCCACACACCAGGCACAATAAAACAACTGCGCTCCAATTTCTTATGTTTTGTGAAGATGTGATTTGTTTGAAATTGATTATAATACGCCCATTTTAAGTACTGTTTTCCCAATTCTTAGTAAACAGAAACACTTGGAAACAGATTCCATTTGGCGATATGGATCGTGGGGTAAGGCAGAATATACCGATCAGCACTGGGGTAGGATGAATGGCCATGACAAGATTAACAAGCTGTTGGGTGGAGGGAACGCGTTCTTTACTGCTTCAGAAAGATGGAGGCCTTACAGCCGAGGGCAGCTCGAACACTGAAAGAAGTACTTCATGTTCTCAATTCAGCAACAAAGGCAAGCAGCTTTGAAAGCTTTTGTCTGCAGAAGCAAAAAATAAAATAAAATAAAAAACTTTTAAAAATGCTAAACAAAGAACTCTCAACTGAAGAATATCGGATGGCTGAGAAGCACCTAAAGAAATGCTCAACATCTTTAGTCATCAGGGAGATGCAAATCGAAACAACCCTGAGATTCCACCTCACACCAGTCAGAACGGCTAAGATCAAAAACTCAGGTGACAGCAGATGCTGGCGAGGATGTGGAGAAAGAGGAACACTCCTCCATTGTTGGTGGGATTACAAAGTGGTACAACAACTCTGGAAATCAGTCTGGAGGTTCCTCAGAAAATTGGACATTCCACTACCTGAGGACCCAGCTATACCTCTCCTGGGCATATACCCAAAAGATGCTCCAACATATAACAAAGACACGTGCTCCACTATGCTCATAGCAGCCTCATTTATAACAGCCAGAAGCTGGAAAGAACCCAGATGTCCTTGAACAGAGGAATGGATACAGAAAATATGGTACATTTATACAATGGAGTACTATTCAGTTATTAAAAACAATGACTTCATGAAATTCTTAGGCAAATGGATGGAACTAGAAAATATCATCCTTACTGAGGTAACCCAATCACAAAAGAACACACATTACAATGTGTATATGCACTCACTGATAAGTGGATTTTAGCCCAAAAGCTCGGAATACTCAAGATACAATCCACAGACCACATGAAGCTCAAGAAGTTGGAAGACCAAAGAGTAGATGCTTCAGTCCTTCTTAGAAGAAAGAACAAAATATTCACAAGAGGAAATACAGAGACAAAGTGTGGAGCAGAGACTGAGGGAAAGGTCCCCTGACTGAGAGACGGCCCCACCCAGGGATCCATCCCATATACTATCACCAAACCCCAAATTGTGGATGCCAAGAAGTGAATGCTGACAGGAGCCTGATATAGCTGTCTCCTGAGAGGTTCTGCCAGAGCCTGACAAATACAGAGGCAGGATGCTCGCAGGTAACCAACCATTGAACTGAACAAGGGGTCTCCAGTGGAGGAGTTAGAGAAGGACTGAAGGAGCTGAAGGTGTTTGCAACCCCATAGGAAGAACAACAATATCAACCAACCAGACCCCCCAGAGCTCCCCAAGACTAAACCACTAACCAAAGAGTACACATGGAGGGACCCATGGCTCTAGCCACATATGTAGCAGAGGATGGCCTTATTGGGCATCAATGAGAGGAGAGGCCCTTGGCCCTGTGAAGGCTCAATGCCCCAGTGTAGGGGAATGCCAGGGTGGGGAGATGGGAGGGAATGGGTGGGTGGGAGAACACTTTCATAGAGGCAGGGGAGGGGGGGAAGGGATGGGGGGGATTCCAGAGGGGAAACCTGGAAAAGGGATAGCATATGAAATGTTAAAAGAGAGAGAAAGAGGGGGGAAGGAGGAAGGAGGGAGGAGGGAGGGAGGGGGGAGGGAGGAGAGAGAGAGAGAGAGAGAGAGAGAGAGAGAGAGAGAAATAAATAAATCTCGCCCATTCTCTTCTCTTTTCAAAGGGTTATGAAGCTTTGGCATAGAAAAGTAGGTCAAGGTATCTGATCAAATATCTAGCAATTCATCAAACCGTCGCCTACCGTTTACTACAAAGAAGACGTTTTATAAACAAGCTCGACAAAGTTTTCTCATAGAAGGACATAGAAGAGAGGAGGGAAGGAAGGGAGAAAAGAAGGAAGGAGAGGGAGGGAGGGATAAAGGAGGTATATAAAGAAAACATAACCACAATTAATAAACTAATATTTTCTGCACAAATTAGCCTCTCCTAGAGGGACTGCCAGTGTGTTTATTCTAGTTAGACCTCCTGATATGACAGGGAGTACCCACACAACACACCAGAAGCATTTTTTTTCTTTTGTTTTTTCGTGGTTTTCCTTCCCTTCCTACTGAAAAGAACACAAGAGCGCATGCAAAGGAAGAGCGAATAATTCATTACTTTGTCTCCTACTGCTTTGGATGTTCAACATTTTTCAAATAAACACAAAATCATAAATTAGCTTGTAGCAAAACAGAATTAATTGAATGTCTTAAGTAGGATCATCAAACCGAGGTTTGAGTCGATTTATCTGCCTAAGATTTCGCTAATGTGGTTTCAGCTCATTAGGGTGAGAGTTGATGCTGGAGATGGGACGTTATTAAACATCAAAAGGGAAAAATCGGAGACCAGAAAAATCTGGCTTTCTCTGTTTTTATGAGAGAATGTCGTGAAGGCTACCTAGAGTGTAAGATAATGCTAAGTCAACTACTTCTGAGCAGTAAACTATGGCTGAAAAAAGTGAAGACATTTTCTAGAATCTGAAGGTATTTACTCACTTACACACTTCTTCACTGACAGGTCCTGGACTCAAAAATGTCTTAAAGACATTTCAGGACCAGCAAGTAGAGGTGAGTATAGAACAATGTTGTTCACACACTGTACACACACACACACACACACCTTTTCTTTCTCTTTGTAACTATATATACATATATCTGGTGTGCTAGATAGAGGGAACCTCAGTTAAGAAGATGCCTTTATAAGATCAGGCTGCAGGCAAGCCTATAGGGTATTTTCTTGATTAGTGATTGATGGAGAAGGGCCTATCCTATTGTGGGTGGTCCCATCACTGGGGCGGTGGTCATGGGTTTAATAAGAAAGCAAGCTAAGCAAGCCATGGGGAGCAAGTCAGTAAGCAGCACCCCTTCATGGCCTCTGCACCAGCTCCTGCCTTCAGGTTCCTGCCCTGTTTGAGTTCCAATCTTGACCTTTTCCTGATGAACAGTGAACTGGAAGTGTAAGCCAAAGAAGCCCTTACCTCCCCAACTTGCTTTTGATCATCGTGTGTAACTGGGCTTTTCTATGCTGCCCTTGTTCCTGAATAATAACATGGAGGTCTTTATTTATTTGCAGTGCTTTTGGCCTTAGCTTAAGCCCGCTCCCCGACTAGCTCTTAACTTACAGTAACCTATTGATAGTATTTTATGCCTGTCACCTGGCTGGTTACTCTTCTCAGTTTATACATGTGACTTCCTCCAAGTGTGGGTGGTGAATCTCCCATGCCTCTCTTTTTCCCAGAATTTCTATCTCTGACACTCTCTCTCTCTCTCTCTGACTCTCTCTCTCTCTCTCTCTCTCTCTCTCTCTCCCTCCTCTCCCTCCTCCCTCCTCCTCCCTCCTCCCTCCCTCCCTCTCTCTCTCCTCTCTCTCTCTCTCTCTCTCTCTCTCTCTCTCTCTCTCTCTTTGCCAGATGTCCCACCTTACCATCCTGCCACTTTCTATGGGCCATAGACTTTTACTTTAACCAATCAGAAGCTGCCTTAGGGAGGCAAAGAGGACAGAGATACATCTTCACACAGAGTACACAAATATCACTCCAACAATGGTGTTTCATCACAGCAATGGAAACCCTAGCATAGTCATATACAAGAACGTATAATATATTCCATACAAGTGTGTTCACATGGAGAGGCTGACATCATTCTGATTATTCCCTTGGCATTTTTTTCTGTCATCAAAGTGAAACAAAAATAACGGTTGGTACACAGTAGGAAAAGAAGAGAGCAGAGTGTGAGCCAAGTGGACTTTGCCTGAATTTCCAAGAACGGAATCGACAACAGTCTAAATCATTCCACAAAATGTTCCCACAGGAGAACCTAGCACAGTCACGGACTGGTCTACCTGATCTCGGTCAGGTAACTTGTGAATAATTGTCCCACACTAGGCTCACCTTAGTTAAGACTTTCTTTTTATTGTCAGTCAGGATAACTTCTTAGATTTTCATATATAACTGCATGAAATAAATAGTAATAAGTTAAAGAAGATGCCGGATTGAGGCTGTTGTGACATTATTGCCACCCAAACTCATTTTTTATGAGGTTTATGCAAGCATCCATGAGGACTTTTCATTTTGTTAATTCAAACATAACAAAGTCTATACATTGTCGAGGTTGTATTGCCAGGATAAAAAACCAAACAGCAGTCCAGTTATGGCCCAACAGAAACATAACGTCACTTATTCAAAATAGTCACCACAGGTAAGCTGTGGAACTTTTAAGGTCTGATGCTCTTCCCGCACAAAATTCAGAGGCCGGAAATATGGACAATATAGATTTGCTGTGGGCATTCCAACAGACCGGCCTTCTAAGCTCTGAATGCCATGCCAAGCACATACTAAACACTTAATACATGCCATTGTTCTGTAGATAATTTCTCAACTCTCATTTCCCTTAGATTTTGGCATACCCAAAGGTTGGATAACAGGACACAGATGCTAACTTCTAATTTTGAATACACACAAATGGGTAATTTTATCATATTTTAAAACTTTTAAACATATCATAGATTTAAAAGCAGATACAAAAGCTTAGTTTTCATTTCCCTATTATGGTGCTGATTTTTTTTTTTAAAAAATGTATAAGGCAACTTTGAACACATGAAAGTTGTGACATTTCTGATCCGTGCTACATATGTTAGGCTCAGCCTCAAGACAGTCACAGGTTAATGTGTCTAATTATGTATCAGCAATTAGAGTAAAACTATGTACGCACAAATTCCTGTCATTTGTCAGGTAGCATTTCTAAAGAAATGACTCTCGTGGCAAGCCATCCCTTTGTATTTTACCATAGTGCCCCTTAAAAAAAAAAACTGTTTTCAACTTTCTTCTTATTTTTTCTTGAGTAATGATTACAGTTAGTGTGAACTTCCAAAGTTTACCCTCTAGTTTGGGAAAGTGTTGGTTGTTGCCAGAATTAGCAATGACCTTGTCCAAATGTGGAAAACAAAAGATCGTTTATTTGGGGTGAATTTACATTTATGATAGGCTGAATCTTTCTCCAGTGCCTCTCGATCTCCCTCTCTGGTACTATGAGAAAGCAACTTTGGTTAGTTGCTTCCCCTGTCATCCGAACAGACCTTGCAATAACAGCAAATGGTCCTTGGAAACCGCAACCCCATTAGGCTGCTGTTCAAATGGCTTTTAGGGTTGTGATAATAGGAGGCACTCCTAATAACGGGTGAGTCCATAGGACCCTGCCCAGAAGGCCTCCAAATGGCAGCACACCATTTAAATTTTAATCTGGAAACAGTGGAAATGATGAGATTCCAGCTGGGGACCTTCTGGTCAGTGGACCAATTCAGTGTCCCCATTCAATGCCCCAAAGCTTTGCTGAGTCAATGAACAACCACCTCCAGCCTGCTCACTCCTTTCTCCTGAATGCACACCCCCCCACACACACACACACCTGATTCCAGGGCTATCCTAGGGGTTGGGGGGGGGCTGTAGGTTTTCTTTCCTCCCAGCGAAACTAGAGCAGAGCCAGTTCTCATGTTGCTATGATACATCCAAATTCGCTTGTGCGTGACATCAGCAGAATGACACTTCTGTCATTTTGACAAGCAATAACTTTCTGAACTTTGTTCCTTCCATGTGCAAAGCAGGCTTTGGGACACACTTGCCCACATTAAGCAGCAAATGAGAGCTGGCAGGTGCGGGGTAGAGGCAGGACCAGAACAGTTCATTTCCCCCCCCCCTACAATAAGCAATAACCCTTACGGTAACAACGCAACATGAGTTAAATAGCTGGAGGCGACATCAGTGGGACCCTGTGAGCGTGGAAAGGAACAGCTGGTCGTGTGGGTAATCACCGCCTGTCATTACGTGGGAAGCCCACTCCCAACCTACTACCGACTTGTATTTCCTGCATGTTTGGGCTGTTAAATACAACAGACGAGAGGGTATCATCAGAGGACATGGGAGGCAGAACTCTAGACTCTAATACTGGGTGATGCCAGACTTGATTTCCAATGAGTATGGAAGGGGAGAATTTGCTAACCAGAATAAAGATGAGGAGAAAATATTGAAGATTCCAGTAATACCCTTCAAAGTTCTGACCCAATTATTGTAACAGGAAACTTTTTATCCTCAATACACACCAGTGACTCCTAAGAACAACGGTTTATCTCTGACCAGGAGTTCGAATCTAACAGGAAGGCAAACATTAATATCTGGGTGCCTGGAACACCCAAGAGTCCAAACTTGGGTGCTTCTGCCGAATTCCATTAAGAAACCTCTTTCAGGACCCCAGCAGAATTAGAAGTTGTTTTGGTTGGTGTTTTTTTGTTTTTTTGTTTTTTTTTTTAATATCACACACAGGAGCACATTTCTTCAAGGTAGAAATGGGACTTTAAAAAAAAACAGTGTTTTGGAATTTTTCTTTGCAGATAGTCATCAAATGAGGTACAATATTTGCTAACAGAGGGTAATTTGAATTATCCACGGATAGTTCAAAAACACAAAGAGTTCATTACCCAGATATCTCTATTTAAAACAGATTTGCCTTTGTTCATCAGTGCGGCACTCATGGCTGGGGAAATGGCAAAGTGCCAGAATGAAACTACTCCTAATTTTCCGAGGAGGCCACCAGCTAATTACACAGACTGCAGGTGTGAAGAGAGAAGCTCAAAGTAATCAATAGTGGTAATTAATCTGCTAGACTGGAGCTAAAGAGCTAACAGCTGGACATCAGGAATGGACACAAGCAACAAGATCGGCAATAATTACCTCTTTAAATATTGAATTTCCATAGCAACAATTAGGCGTATAAATAAAGGCTGGAAAACCGAGGTTTCCAGGCATGACACCGCATGGCAAACACAACATCCCCCAAATCAACCCTTTTAATAAAACACCAACAATATGCCTAGACCGGGTCAACCGGTTTCCAGGGTTGGAAGAAGCTCACTAGAACTCCTCCAGCTAAGCCAGGTTGGCTGTCTGCTGTGGACGACTAGATCCCTGGGCCACAAACATGGCTCTAGAAGTTTGTGTTGGGAAAGACGGAAAACGCCCTTCCCATCACAAGAGAGCTCCCAGCTTCACAACACATTTCCTTCCATCTATTAAACATTTCCTATAAAAACAATTCCTAAGTCCAGAAGGATGTTTCCATGAGTAAAGTGCTTGCCACAAACTGTATCTTAAAACGTGAGTGTTTTTGGGCCTCAGTTCAGACCCCCAGTACCCGCATAAAAGCTGGGCATGTACCATATGCCTATACCATGTCCCTAGTACTAGTGGGAGAGAGGCAGTGGGATCCAGGGGCTTACTGGTCACCCAGCCTGGTCCAAATAGTGAGCTCCGAATTCAGTGAGAGACCCTGTCTCAAAATATCAGGTGCAAACATCCCCATCGGGAGACATGATTTGTCCTCTGAGACTGTAAGCTAAAATAAACTCTCCCTTAAAAAAAAAAAAAAAAAGTAAAATAAAATATGGTGGACAATGACTGCAGAAAATGACCCCACATTGAGTCTGACTCCACACATGCATGTACAGAATAAAGATACATTACACAAATCTTGAAAGGTGTAAGGGAAACTCTCAACTCTAGGGTTCTCAAACCATCAACCTTGAAGGAAGCAACGAATCAGGGTTTTTTTGAGAATTATCTTCAAAAATCAACATAACAGACAAGAGACCTAGACATTAAAGCTCCCGTGTGTCTTTTCCTTTGTAGGAAGAGTGAAGAAGACTCTTTACTGGGGATTTTGCATTATTGTTGAGGCGACGGCAAAGGGGACTTTGGTTGTTACTCAATATCAACTAAGTACCCGGAGCCATGCTTCTCACTTTATGTTTCGTACGCACTTGAACCTAACGGCACTGGCTTGGTTGGATATCAAGAGAAGTGCAACGATCTGAAAAGTAGCCGGGATCCCAGAGCCAAAAGATGGCCAATGGAAGGGCTATGATTTGAGCTTACCCGTGTGACTTAGTAAAATACTTCAGCAGGGCTGGCAAGATGCCTCAGTGAGAAAGGGCACTTGCAAAGCTGGAGGTTGTGAGTTCGATCCCCAGACGCCACAAAGTGAAAAGAGAAACGACCTCAGAGGCCATCCCCTGACCTTCACACACATACAGAATAAATACATGTTTAAAAATTAAATTCTTTTTAATAAAAGATACATCAATATACCCAAGGGTCTTTGGAATGGGGTCATTGTTTAAAGTTCTGCAAATGAATGCCACGATTTGAGGACAAATTTAAATTATGCTAGCTGTATGTTCTCTGTGCTACAAGAAGTCTGGGATGGGTAAGATTATTCAAAAGCTATTTGTATAATTTTCTTTCTGTCTCTGGCTCTCTGGGTCTGCTTTTAGTTCACAACTTTCATGGCCCTTATTCAAGCACATGATCATTCCATGGGAGAAAAAACAAAAATGATGACCGGTGATTATCAATCATTGCCTTGTGCTGGATCCAATGGCAGAGCAACTCTGGGAAGAAGAGTTAGCCAGGCAGATTTCATCCTAATTATCAAAATGGAGCCGCTTTTATTGTGTTCCTACGCTGTCTGCCAAATACTGAGGCAAGGCACTTTTTGTGTGTTATCGCATTTAATTCTCAGGATACTACTACAAACTATATAATGTAATTATATCCACTCACACTTGAGAAAAATGAGAGGTTAATCAATATTCCCACAGATTGGTTCAAGTTGACTGAATTAGGACGTATGCCCAAGCTCCACTCTCTGAATCCAAGCTGTACTGCATGTTGCCACTTGTTAAGGTACAGGCTCCTAAAAACATGAAGTGACTTCTTCTTTTTTTCCGTTTTCTGGGACTGTATGTATCTACATACATGTGGGTGTGCACATATGTGTGCTTTGAATGCGTGCATAGGCCTGAGATTGATGTCTGCCATCATCCTTAGTGGTTCTTGCACTTTATTCTTTGAGGCAGGGTCTCTCAATCAAACCCAGAGCTCATCGATATGGCTATTCTCTTGCCAGCCAACATGTCCCCAGGACTATCTCTACCTTCTGAAACTAGAATTACAGGCAGGCCACAACCCTCATTTGGCATTGACATGGGTTTCTGGGGATCTAGACTCTAGTCTTCATGCTTAATGGCTGAACCACGTCCCTGAACCCCTTGAACTGACATGTTTCCGTTCATCCAAAGATAGGACAAAGTACTGGCCTTTTGCTGAAGAAATGGTTAGACGCTTTAAACCTGGTGCCATTAAATGGCCATGAATTTCCATTTTACCAGTTAGAAAAGGGATTGTATTAGAAGAATCTTCACAGTGATACTAAGGACCAAAGGGCTTACGTAGGGAGAGAAACTGGCATCGATCTGCCTGTAGGAGAATTTCCTCCCTCGGGAAACGCTGCTGTATCTCTCACCCTTCCTGTGCAAAGCCAGCATCTCTCAACCCATCATTTCTTTGTTAATTTGAGCACTGAGAATCTGGGAGAGAGCCCTCAAGGCTACTGCCAAGCTTTACTCCCTCCTCGAGCTGTACAGCTCCATAACACAGATAAGGGAAGTACCTAGGCCTGCTATTGCCTGGACACAGAACAGAGCCAACAAAGTCATGCAGAACACAGTGCATTTGGATGGTCTGACCGCCATCACAGACCCATCCAGCACAGAGCCAATGAATGCACACAGACCACAGTGAGCTCAGAGAGTCTGACCACCACCATAGGCATGTGCTGCTGGCAAGATGTACGTTAAAACAATAGATAGGGGGCTAGAGGTGTCTAGGGTGCTCACCCAGAGGACCTGAGTCCTGTTTGTAGAACCCACATCAGGCAGCTTATACCCACCTATAATCCCAGGTTAATTAATCCCTGTAATCCGGGGGGATCTGATGCTCCCTTCTGGGCCCCTCTAGAAATATCTACATAGCCACACAAAGATACAACATATGTCCACACAGATTTTTTTAATCCTTAAAAATTAAAATCAAACAACAGGCAGCCTTGAGAAGACTAGGGGGGAGTTGTGCAATGGGTGTGGTTTCAGAACCTTTCCATGAAACCGTTCAGTTCATGCTATGACTGAACGTGACTAGGCCTGTCTCAGTCTATTCTGACTGAGACAATGGGTTACTTAAACTAAGAGGCTTACCTTACTGATGCCACACCATGCTGGTAAGGCCAATATTTAAGCAGAGACAAATGGGACATAATACTGAGAGCTCCCACTCTGGTCCCAGACTGCAGAGACATTCCCATGATGTCCTCACATAAAGAAGGCATCGTTCTGAATCAGGAGGGCTGTTTGCAGTATCTGACACTTCAGTCTTTGAAGCACAAAACTTTACAGTATCCAAAAAAAGAGAACCTTTTACATATAAAGTTCCTGTGATCGCTGTTTTGCATGTAAAAGAAATAATGTGATCCTGTATAAATAATTAAGCCTTGGCCATTGGTACTGACTCATGAACTGAAGTTTGATTGTTAAGCTCTCACTGCAGACAGACGCTGAAATCAGCAGCACTCAGAGGAAGTGTGTGCATCTCCAAGCTCATGTCCCCACAAACGGCAAAGGGCTTCTACTCCACTGTCGGACAGAAGACAGGATCAACTTAAGTGACGAACTAATTAAGGAGGGAGATTTGAAGGCAAATGCCGTGCGTGGAAACTCTCCTCTAGAATAGTCTAGAATCTAATGGCCAGTTAATTCTAGAGGGCTGTAGACCATAATACAAAGTCTCCTCTGGTCTGAATGTGACTCCAAGAGGACATTGTTTTCCATGGAACGTGACCAAATTTCCAGCTTAGTAAACAGCTGGGATTTCTAATTCTGAAAATAACTTCCAAATGAGGAAAGTAAAAGCAGGATGAGGGTTGGGGATTTAGCTCAGTGGTAGAGCGCTTGCCTAGCAAGCACAAGGCCCTGGGTTCGGTCCCCAGCTCCAGAAAAAAAAAAGAAAAAAAAAAAAAAAGGCAGGATGAGCAAGAGGGAAAGGCACTTCCTGCCAAGCCCGAGGACCTGGGTTCAATCCCCAGACCCTGCAGGTTATCCTCTGCCCTACACACACACTCACACACACACACACACACACACACACACACACACACACACACACACCAATACCTCCTCACTCTTCTCTTTGATTCCTGGCAACCACCAGTCCTCTGCTCTACCATTCCCTCCTCTTTGAATTTAGCTATTCTAAGTACTTTATATAAATGGGATCATCGGTTGCTCTCAATTTTGCATGGCTTATTCTGCTTAGGATAATGCAGCGTGCCTCGGGATTCCTTCTTTGTGTAACAGCCCTGGCTGTCCTGGAACGTGCTCTGTAGACCAGGTTGAGCTCGAACTCAGAGGTCCACCTGCCTCTGCCTCCCAAGTGCTGTGATTGAAGGTGTGCACCACCCACTCGCGCACAGATAAACTTGTGCTGACTCCACCTTTAGCTTTTGTCAATGAATGAAGCTTTTGAATGAAGATGCGTAAACATCCAAGGCCACCTAGGAGACCGAGGATTAGTTTTAGCTCACAGTTCAAGTCGTCAGGGAAGGAGAAGGTCTGACAGGTTCCCCGCCTAGGAATCTCCTAATGCAGATACATGGACACCCTCAGACACCTCCAATGAAAATCTCTAGAATTACAATGCTGTCATATCTTCTCAAGATGATCCTGACCCAGCTAGTCTCCAAGTAAACATGTGAGAAGTGATAAACTAAAGACTCCCCAGAAATGCACATCAACGTGTTCAAGGTAAGCGACTACCACATCCAGTAAATCCCAACATCCAGCAATGTCCTAATGAGTACATTTGAAGAATGCGTGCCAGGCCTACAATAGAGTCTTTAAGGTGACACTAGAACCTGAGTCTGCTGGTGAGAAACAGTTTGGGAAGAAGACAGAGCCTTGTTTCGTGTGATAATGCCCCACAGGAAGAAATATCTTCAGCTCCCTCCTAAAAACCCATAGAATCAGAAAGCAAGATTCCCAGGCCCAGCTACCTGTCTTTTCTCACTCTCGCCCCCTGACCTGTGGGAGTGGTTGCAGCATTATCTACTCCGCCTGCCTGCTTTGTTCTGCTTCACATTTTATTTTATTTTATTTTACTTTATTTTATTTTATTTTCTCATCTTCTTCCCCCTCGGTGTCCTGGGAATCTCCCATTTCATGGTCCATCACAGCACTGGTGAGTGTTCAATTTCAAGAACACACTAGTGAAATTCTATCATCTCTGTAGGTTGATATCAATATTCAGGTGAGGGCTTGTACCAGTTAGGTCAAGGCCATGGTTGAACAGTAATAAATAAATAAATTAATTAATTAATTAATTAAGGTTAGGACAAAGTTTATGTAAGGCAGGAGAGAAGGAGAAGGAAGGAGAATCAAGATGGAGAAGGAGAAGCATGACCCAGATGCGGGTGGTCTTGAATTGCCAAGGTAACTGGGGTGGATTTCTGTAGGCAAATTTATCTTATCTAGGTGGGCGGTTTATATCCTTATCAATTGGTTGTGAGTTGATTGTGTTCGTGTATTGTGGATTGAGAATTTAACATATAAATCTGATTGTTGGGTGACAGTTTGCTGAGTCTTGATTTTAACGGGTCGTTGGGAGTTTATACCCTAACTATAAGGGGTCGGATGTTGGAAATGTAAACAGAGTCCACAGTAAGGGAGCCACGAGATAGGCAGTCTCTGTATGAAACTAGCGTGGCAGCGACCCACCTGAGTCAGAGAATACTTGGGGGCAGCGTGGAGGCGCTGAGACAAATGAACGCCAGTTCCAATGGCTCGCTCGACCAAAAGGATACTCACGGGAACCAGCTCTGCCATTTTTTTATTTTTACCGCTACATATCTCTCATCTCTCTTTTCAAATATTTCCTTCCAACTCTTTGGATGATTCCACAGAAAGCGAAAGTGGAACCTCACACAAGCAAGATACCTTAGTAACAACCCATGCTTATCCCGAACAAATTTTGCTTCATGAAACTCTTCGGATTCTAAAAGAAAATAGTCCAGCTTCAAGTTTCTCTCCATTAAGTTTGATGTTGGCTACTGGTTTGCTGTATATTGCTTTTACTATGTTTAGGTATGGGCCTTAGATTCCTCATCTTTCCAAGACTTTTATCCCAAAGAGGTGTTGGATTTTGTCAAATGCTTTCTCAGCATCTAATGAAGTGATGATGTGGTTTTTCTTTTCTTGAGTTTGTTTATATAGTGGATTACATTGATGGATTTCTGTATATTGAACCATTCCTGCATCTCTGGGATGAAGTCTACTTGATCATGACAGATGATTGTTTTGATGTGTTCTTGGATTTGATTGGCTAGAATTTTAGAGTATTTTTGCATCAATATTCATGAGGAAAATTGGTCTGAGTTCTCTTTCTTTGTAGGGTCTTTGTGTGGTTTAGGTATAAGCGTAATCAGGGATTCAAAGAACAAATTGGGTAGTGTTCCTTCCGTTTCTATTTTGTGGAATAGTTTGAAGAGTATTAGTATTAACTCTTCTTTGAAGGTCTGATAGAATTTTGCACTAAATCCATCTGGTCCTGGGCTTTTTGTGGTTGGGAGACTTTTAATTTAGGAGTTATGGGACTGTTTAGATGGTTTATCTGATCCTGATTTAACTTTGGTACCTGGTATCTGTCTAGAAAATTGTCCATTTCATCGAGATTTTCCAGTTTTGTTGAGTATAGGCTTTTGTATTGGGATCTGATAATTTTTTTAATTTCCTCAGTTTCTGCTGTTATGTGTCCCTTTTCATTTCTGATTTTGTTCATTTGGATACTGTCTCTCTGCGCTCTGGTTAGGATGGCTAAGGGTTTGTCTATCTTATTAATTTTCTCAAAGAACCAGCTCCTGGTTTTGTTGATTCTTTGTAGTCCTTTTTGTTTCTACTTCATTGGTTCAGCCCGAGTTTGATTATTCCCTGCTGTCTACTCCTCTTGGGTGGATTTGCTTCATTTTGTTCTAGAGCTTTCAGGTGTGCAGTCAAGCTGCTAGTGTGTGTTCTCTCCAGTTTCTCCTTGGAGGCACTCAGAGCTATGAATTTTCCTCTTTGAACTGCTTTCATTGTGTCCCATAAGTTTGGGTATGTTGTGGTTTCATTGTCATTAAATCCTAAAAATTCTTTAATGTCTTTATTTCTTCCTTGACCAAGTTATCATTGAGTAGAGCATTTTCCAACTCATGTGTGTATGTGGGCTTTCTACCATTTTTGTTGTTATTGAAGACCAGCCTTAGTCCATGGTGATCTGATAGGATGCATGGGATTATTTCTATCATCTTGTATCTGTTGAGGCCTGTTGTGTGACTAATTATATGGTCAGTTTTGGAGAAGGTACCATAAGGTGATGACAAGAAGGTGTATTCTTTTGTTTTAGGATGAAATGTTCTATAGATATCTGTTAAATCCACCTGGATCATAACTTCTGTTAGTTTCACTGTGTCTTTGTTTAGTTTCTGTTTCCATGATCTGTCCATTAATGAGAGTGGGGTGTTGAAGTCTTCCACTATTATTGTGTGAGGTGCAATGTGTGCTTTGAGCTTTAGTAAAGTTTCTTTTATGAATGTGGGTGCCCTTTCATTTGGAGCATATTCAGAATTGAGAGTTCATCTTGGTGGATTTTTCCTTTGATGAATATGAAATGTCCTGTCTTGTTTTTGTTTTGTTTTGTTTTTTGTTTTTTGTTTTGTTTTTTGGTAACTTTTGGTTGGAAGTCGATTTTATTTGTTATTAGAATGGCTACTCCAGCTTGTTCTTGGGACCATTTGCTTGGAAATTCTTTTCCCAGCCTTTTACTCTTAGGTAATGTCCTTTGTCACTGAGGTGTGTTTCCTGTATGCAGCAAAGTGCTGGGTGCTCTTTATGTATCCAGTCTGTTAGTTTATGTCTTTTTATTGGGGAATTGATGTTGATAGATATTAGGGACCAATGACTGTGTTTTTTCCTGTTATTTTTGTTGTTAGAGGTGGAATTATGTTTGTGTGTCTCTCTTCTTTTGGGTTTGTTGCAAGAAGATTACTTTCTTGCTTTTTCTAGGGTGTAGTTTCCCTCCTTATGTTGAAGTTTTCCATCTATTATCTTTTGTAGGGCTAGATTTATGGAAAGATATTGTGTACATTTGGTTTTGTCAGGGAATATCTTGGTTTCTCCATCTACGTTAATTGAGAGTTTTGCTGGATATAGTAGCCTGGGCTGGCATTTGTGTTCTCTTAGGGTCTGTATGACATCTGTCCAGGGTCTTCGGGCTTTCATAGTCTCTGGTGAGAAGTCTGGTGTAATTCTGATAGGTCTGCCTTTATATGTTACTTGATCTTTTTCCCTTACTGCTTTTAATATTCTTTGTTTTGTGCATTTGGTATTTTAACTATTATATGACAGGAGGAATTTCTTCTCTGGTCCAATCTGTTTGGAGTCCTATAGGCTTCTCGTAAGTTCATGGACATCTCTTTCTTTAGGTTAGGGGAGTTTTCGTCTATGATTTTGTTGAATTTATTTACTGGCCCTTTAAGTTGAGAATCTTTGCTCTCTTCTATACCTATTATTCTACCTATTATTCTTAGGTTTGAACTTCTCATTGTGTCCTGGATTTCCTGGATGTTTTGGGGTAGGATCTTTTTGCTTTTTGCATTTTCTTTGACTATTGTGTCAATGTTTTCTATGGTATCTTCTGCCCCTGAGATTCTCTCTTCTATCTCTTGTATTCTGCTGGTGATGCTTGCATCTATGACTCCGGATCTCTTTCCTAGGTTTTCTATCTCCAGGGTTGCCTCCCTTTGTGATTTCTTTATTGTTTCTATTTCCATTTTTAGATCCTGGATGGTTTTGTTCAATTCCTTCACCTATTTGGTTGTGTTTTCCTGTAATTCTTTAAGGGATTTTTGTGTTTTCACTTTAAGGGATTCTACTTGTTTACCTGTGTTCTCCAGTATTTCTTTAAGGGAGTTATTTATGTCCTTCTTAAAGTCCTCTGTCATCATCATGAGATGTGATTTTAAATCCAAATCTTACTTTTCCGGTGTGTTGGGACATCCAATATTTGCTGTGGTGGGAGAATTGGGTTCTGATGATGCCAAGTAGTCTTGGTTTCTGTTGTTTAGGTTCTTGTGCTTGCCTCTCGCCATCTGGTTATCTCTGATGTTAGTTGGTCTTGCTGTCTCTGTCTGTCTTGTGAGCCTGTGAGCCTGTAAGCCTATGATCTTTGGAGTGAGAGCACCCCTGGCAGACCAGCTCTCTGCTGGCAGGTTTTGTTTTGAGAGCTGTGAGACAGCCCCAGCTCTGGGCACGGATGGAGACTAGAAGGGTCCTAACCTAGGCCACCCTGTGGCTTCCGCACCCCATGTGCTCTGGGGTGTCTCTCCTTGGACAGTCAATGGAGACAAAGTGGGGTCCCACCTGTGGCCTGTGGGCTTTGGAGAGAGAGTGCTCCTGGAAGACCAGTTTTCTGCAGGCAGATTTTGTGTCCAAGGGCTGTGGAACAGCCCCAGCTCTGGGTGCAAATGGAGACCAGAAGGTGTCATACTGCCTTTTAACTCTTCGTGTTCATATCCAGAAAGTAGTGAGCAGCAGAACCATCTCCACAGAGACAGGTGCAGTTACTACTACACATGATGCTTCTTGATGGGAACATATAAAGCCTAGTTTATCTTCAAGAGAATATGTTGCATCTATTTCAAAAGGAACTATGTGTTTATCTCAAAAAGTTTTCTAGACAGTGTATCATGAGTTTTGACCATTTGTCTGTAGCTATAGATATTTGAGTATTCCAAATCCATATTGAAATCTCAAAGGAACTTTAAAAATCTCAATGCCCTAATGCCCAGATCATAGTTAGAATCTCAGATATTGGATTGAAATCATCATTCTCTCTCTCTCTCTCTCTCTCTCTCTCTCTCTCTCTCTCTCTCTCTCTCTGTGTGTGTGTGTGTGTGTGTGTGTGTGTGTGTGTGTGTGTGTGTGTGTGTGTGTGTGTGTGTTGGGGAATTAAACCCAGGTTCTTACACATGCTGGGCAAGCACTCTACACCTGAATTCTTTCCCCAACCCTTATCAGAAGAATTAATTCTGATTAATTCTTGCTCAAAGAAGCTTCCATTTGCAGTGGGGCATGCCCACTTATGTTTCTACATAAGTGGTTGATGTGCTGTGAATAAATGAATATTGAGTGCTCTGTCCTACATCCACCCTCCAAGCCCCAGGTAATGTAACAGAGAAGTTGGAAGAAAGAATGTAAGAGGTGAAGAACAGGAAGGAGCACCGTGAAATGCTGACTTCTAGATACCACATTGTCATTGCACTCATGGACACACAGCCACCATGGTTAACCTACATAAGACCCACAAAAAAGATTGATGTTTCAATGTTCCTTCATAGATGAGGGAGGGTCTCATGAAGCATTACCCATCCCTGTGGGGACAGTTCATGGTTGCCAGTGGAGTTGGTGCTGTTTACTTTAATGATGCCCTTTCTTCAGCAAGTAATAACACACACACACACACACACACACACACACATCTTTCTGGAAGCCTCCATAACTATATTCAGCCAGTCCTAAAACAGCAAAGGAGATGTGAGAATAGAAGAGGGATTAGAAGAGAAAGGAGGAGGTGAAAGGGTCATGGGAGTGGATATATCATAATATACTATATGCATTATGAGACTTTCCAAAAGTAAATAATATTAATAATAACAACCATACTAAAATCTCAAGCGGAGAATAGATATAATGCACTGAATCCTGGCTCAGGAACACAACACACTACAGAGTCATCTGTTTGTCATAGCTCTAGGGTAGCTTCTCTGGAAGATGCAACTCACTGCCACTTCCTGGCATCCTCAGTGTTGTAGTGAGGAGAAGATCAAAATTCACAGTTCAATTTCTATTGTATGTGCATAATTTTCACACTACCATAAAGCAAAAGCTCTTAATTGACGTCACTGTATATATTGGGGCTTATCAGTGTATGTGCACACACACACACACACACACACACACACACACACAGAGAGAGAGAGAGAGAGAGAGAGAGAGAGAGAGAGAAGTATCTTATTTGATATTCAGAATAAACTTTCAGAAAACCTAAGTCTCCAGATAAGTTTCCAGATGCCACAAGCCACATTATGATAAAGCTCAAATAAAGATGGATATTTATGTCAGGTTTAAGTTCTGGCTCAAGGGGGCTCTTGCTTCACTGCACCTGGGAGAGTTGAGTACTGATTGCAAACATGGAGGAGGGATAGAAACCCACATCACAAACCGCCCCTGCAGATGGCGAAGGCAGCCTTGTCACACACTGCTCTTTGAGTCTCACTGCCACAGTGAAAGGCTATTCGGTATCCATCGGCCCAAGGGTGTCCTCCATCCTAGGTCCTCATCGTCCCTTATGAGACACCAGCAGCACCAGCAACAATCCTCACACCACGTGACCCGGCAGCGCTCCAACACAGACATTTCACTGGCTGCAGAAGCCGAGAGAGGGGGTAAAAAGGAAGTGCACAAGGCAGCCATTCCTTTAGTCAGTTCCTCTGGGGACACGAGGTGACATTCTGTTCTCCCTCACAAGCGCCCAGAGACGTGCATGCATATCCTCGCTTGATCATTATGGAAACTGAAGTCTAGAAAATTAAGAAAAATCCCTAAGTAATGATCTGTAAATGGAGTTCACTAAGTCTCCATGACTCCAAGGCCAATGGTCATTCTCCTGAGCCAGGCTGCCTTTGCATGGAAACAAACAGAGACTGTCTGCTCCTTCACTCATAAGCAGCAGCTGCAGACAAATCACTTAACACTTGCAGGTGACCCTAAGTCAGGGTGACCTCACCTCCACTTGTAGCTACAGAGACCCTATTATACATTCACAGAACTATATCTTTCCTGGAAAAACAATTCCGCCTACCACAGAGAGAAGCTACTTATCCAATACTACCATAACTACAATCAAAGAGAGTCCGAGTTGGGGCGGTTAATTTAAGAATACATTAGAAGGGCTGGAGAGGTGGCTCAGTGGTTTGGGACCACCGGCTACTTTCCCAGAGGACTCAGGTTTGATTTCAAGCATCCAAATGGCTGCTCCCAACCATCTGTAGCTCCAGTTCCGGGAAGCTACAGTTCCGTCTTCAGGCACCGTTCACACCACATACATGCAGATTCAACACCACAACATGAAAAGATACAATTGTAAATATGCACGGCACATGTAGAATGATACGGAAACCATAAGATTGGAAGACAGGTGGCCACGGGGATCACAAATGGCTGTACACCGTGCTCTGCAAAGCACAAGACCCCATTTAGGCAAACGTGGGCTCTGAAAGGAAAAATTTCCCTGCCTGTAGGAGGGTAAGGAAAGAAATTATACTGAGGTAACGAATGGCCAAGTTAGGCTGACATTTTAAAGGAAAGAGACCAAAGTCACATAAGAATTCAATATACATATCTCCCAGCAGATAAATACACATATACATGTGCCAAGCAGTTCACATAGAAAGCCCAAGCTGTATAACTTAGCGGAAATGTGAATGTAGTTTAACGAGTCACTGAATAAATGCATTCTCATGAATTACTCTCAGTTTTGAGCCTAACATTTGCTATAAAATCCATCTCAAGATAATTGCCCGCACGCAGAAGGAGCAAGGGGATTAAAAAACCTCAGGCGCTGACTTTCTGAGGCTGTAGGAACTATACATTAGCAAAACTTTTTTCCCCCCTTGGGACTACTTCTAAAGTTATGACTGCTTTATTTGGTGTTTTGTCTCCCTTCGTTTCGTTTAGATGTCTGCACTCATCAGAGAGAGCAGTGAAATTTCTGCTTCGATGTCACTTTTGCCCCCACCTGATTGCCTAACATCTGAGACAATGCTTAGAACTTCATCCACTCTTTGCTGTGCAAAGGGAACCCCTGTTTCAAGAGACTTCAACTAAGGGCAATCGTGACACGGGTCCTCTGGCTTAAAACAGAGATGTGAAATAAAAATGTCTCAAAGGATTAAAATGAAAGATTAGCACCAGAGAGTATTAACCACTTCTCTTTGGATTCTTGTGAACAAATATTTAAGAATACATTCATCAGAATATCTGTTGTATTTCCTAGGCCAAATATATATATGGAAGCAGTCACTTACTTCATTCTGAGTAGAAATATGATAGGACAATTTTGTCATGTGAACATGGCACAAATGCTTGGCTCACTTCACTCCACTGTCATCTTTTGTCTTCTTTTTTCCTTTTCCTTTAAAGTTTAATTAGATTTTTCTATCATCTCTATACCAGGGATGCAAGGAGGGTAGAGACGTTCCTTTGAACAGGAAGGCTGTTCCCTTTGTCCATTCAAGGCTTTGGAGAGACAAAGAAGTGTGAGATCTGATCTGTAGCTGGCCAACTCACACCCTCTTTGTAGAAGGTAAGGCCGTGCCTTCCTGTTCACAACCAGTAGTTATGTGCATGGTCAAATTCCAGCTTCGCCATGGTACCAGCCATGGCCTTATTCCACAGATAAAGGGCAAAAAGACAACGTGTTGGTGTCTATATAAGTGAGATGTCCGTGGCCAGCATGTGAGCTTTCCTGCTGAAAAAAATGGCTTCTTTATCATGGAATTCTATCAAAGTGTGTGAGTCAATGGGAATGTGAGATTCAAACTCATAGAAGCAAGAAAAAAAATGGTTAATAAAGGCACACACCACATGCAACAGGTTGGAAAATCAAAGAATGTTTGTAGCACTATATGCAATCTTATACACACACCCTTTCTAGACTGATCTCAGCGACTTTATTCACTATGAAGGAATAGTACCCTGCACCTACATTTTTACTTGCTTCTTCCAATCCACTACTAAGCAGCTTAGGGAGAGAGCCCTGGACTTAGGAGGACATGCCATCATAAACCCACCCTGAATTGAAAGCGTAGGCTGAAAGTCCATGCCCTACAGTTGACCTCCCAATAGCCATCGCTTCACAGCAGAGCCCATCGTAGCATCTTAATTGTTTGTCCTTCTGATGACGTAGCTGGCAGGAAGCTGGGCTGTGGCAGCCCATCCTAGACAAGACTAGACCAGCTATCACTAGGCTAGCACAAGGTCAGAACTCAAAACTGAAAGGGCAGCACTGAGTGAGCTTTACCTTCCACACCCCGCTAGAGTCAGAGGTTACCTAGTCTCCATTCTGCCTGTGACTGCAGTGAAGAGACCACGCCCTTCTGAAAGCTAGATGCTGCAGCCTGCTCCTGTCCTCCTCCAACCGTCTCATCATCCTCTGCTTGAATTCTAGCTTGGCCTTGAAATTCCTTCCTCCCAGGGTTCCACTGAACTCACATTATTTCTGAGGGGTGCTGGGGATCTGATTCTCCTTGCCATACATAAACAAACGTCCTTCCAAATCATTGAGGTTTCCATTCCCCTCTTTCTTTCTCCCACCGGTGAGTCTGTCCACTTTTATAGCTTCAGCAGATATCATGTCTGTGTTTGACCCTTTAAAATCATCCCTTTGGCCCCAGTGCCCAAAATACCTTCCACCTGGATTTCCAAACAGCTATCCACACCATTGGTGAATTATCCCAGCAGCCTCTTAAAACACCTAAATATGAACCTGCCTTCTGACCTCCACTCGAAACTCCACTGAGCTTCTGTTAATGCTATTACCATCTCAATATCCAACGGTTAAAGTTGCAAACTCTTCTCTCCAGGCTCCTTATCGCCACCCCTACTGAGCAGGGCCATATTCCCTAATCACCTCCTAGTCTCTAAGTATCCCTATCCTCAACCATCCTCAAGTCCCTTATAGCATCTGTCTATTTACACATTTCTATGGCATTCTCCCTTCCAAAGCCTGTAAGAGCATCTTAGCCCAGCCTTCCAAATGCCACAATCTAATCGCATTCATCATATATCACAGGACCCTGTAGCATAGCCCCTTGCTCAACCCCTACTTTACTATATGTGCTGACCCCTATGTCCCAAATCTCTGTCTCCTTTCTACCAATCCTTAAAACCCACACCTTTACTGGAGGTTCACAAACAAAGGCCACTTTACCTTAAGAATGCTGGTTATGCTCCAGGATGACTGGAATGTTTCTCTGTTAATGTGCTTCAAACATCTCAAAGTCTGTGGTGGTGCATCTGCCCACATCTTCTCTTCCGGTCTATTACAGTCAAGCAGGATGGAGGCTATGTCTTATTTATTTCTTCATCTCCAGAACATAGGTCAGCAAGCATTGGTCCTGGTCAAGCTGACTCTGGTTTTTCACCCTCAGAAATGACCTTGCAAGTAGATGAAGGACAGATTTTGTGGCTGCCTGGCTGCCTCGGAGTGTCATGTGGCTCCTTGTCATCCTCACTTCTATACATAGAAACGAAAGCACTCCTTTATCCTTTAGGATATACATATTATCCTATTCGTCACAAAGTCAAAACTACTTATCACTTTCAAGCTCCAGGAAATGGGGTAGGAGGCACCAGGGTGGTATTTCCTACGGCACAGTGTACATGTGGCTAGATTTCTACAAAACCATGATAGCACACCCCCTTAATTAAGTCTATATATTTATTTGCTTAAGGCGAACACACTATGCATTCTACTTGTAAAGTGTTCAAGCCCCCAAAAACTAGTACCCACAGCACCAGAGCCTTTCCCTCCTTCCGGTTGTTCAGGCTCAGGTCAGTCTCAAAGCAAGGTCCTCTTACTGAGATGCCTGAATACAGTCACGTGGTCACGTGGTCGCCTGGTCACGTGGTCACGTAATCTCTTCCCCCAAAACATGAGCTGTAAAGAAGACGGTTCGTATTTTAGTCAAGACGTTCAAAGATGTATTTAGTAGATGAATAACTTTTCCAGTCACTTGAAAAATCTTTGCAAAAAAAGAGAATTCAAGAAGCCCGAGGAGATGAGCAGTCCTCATCCCATGCCCGCAATGCTTGGCTTCGGTCTCATTTTCCCGTCACAACGTACTTAATTTTTCTTTACTTACATCACATAGATTAACTCAGCAGCCATGCAGAATAATTTTGCTTCATTTGGATCTAAATTAATGAGTGTGATCACAAAGCCATGTCTATACTTTCAATGAAGATACGCTATAATTATTCTATTGCACGGGTTAGCATTTCAGCCATGTATTAATGTATTGCAAATGTGCGATCTATGCTGCTTTTGTGGTCTCCTGCCATAACAGCCTACTGAAAAAAAATATGCCCTGCAGATTCAAAAAAAGGCTAAAATAAATTATTAAACACAGAGAAATAAACCAGAGAGAGAGTCAGAGAGGAAGAAAGAAATGACAAAGGAAGAAGTATGCTCACAGGAACCCATTTCCTGCTGTACAATTTATTTCCAAATAGCTTTGGTAAGTAATGCATGAAGTCGAGCAACAATAGATCTTTCTGTTCCCCTCTCTCAGCATTTGAGGAGTTTCATGGACAGAGGAATCCAGCCATTTGAGCAAATGCATGACATAGAGAGGGGAAACCACAAAAGACAGGGGCTTACATATGCAGGCAACCATGAGGGTTTTTTCCTGGTTAAGTGTCATCTTGAGACCATGAATTATTCCTGCCCAGGCCATACAGTTCACAGAGCCCCTGCTCGGGAAGCATGACACTCTTAGGGAAGGCAATTATATGTCTTTCGACCTAATCGCAAACCAGACAATGATTTAGAAACAGACACATTCTCTTCTAAAGAGCTTTTAGTCATGAGTAATTTTTCCCTCCCTACTCTTTGGGTCTTCCACCCACACCCCCTTTCTCCTTGCTGCTGTGGGGTATAAAGCAGGGTTTCCACCTGCTAGCACTCACAGACCAATACCTTTAATTTGGGGCACTTATTACAGCCTGAATGGACCGTCCACACCTGCTTTCCCTAATTAGCTGGCTATCCAAAGGCTTTGGTCTGAGCCTGCCAGCTTCCTGAACTAAGGGGAAGATCATTTAGCTGCTGACGTGAGAGAAATGGGGATAGCGAAAGGAAGAATTTTTTGCCTTTGAGAGAACAAAGAGACATTAGCACAGAATGAAGAATTATTTATAAAGGATAAGGAAGGAAAAAGCCTTTAAGACAACTTGAACCCAAAGAAACGAACGGCATCCCTAACTGACAGTGATAGTCTTTTCAACCTGAGAGCACTGGAGATCTTCAATAGCATCCAACTCTCTTCCTGGTTTATTACCTGTAATGTCATGCCACATCATGCTGTCAGAGATGAGTAACACAATCCCGGATATATTAGTCAGGGAGCAGAACTACAGGAGCAGAACTATAGGGTTAGTATGCAATATAAATGAATTCGTTAGATGAGCTTACACTATAGTGGGGCTGGACAGTCCGATAACCGTCTGTATGTTTGGTCTGTACACAGACAAGGCTGAGAACCCAGAAGCTGCCCCTTCCGCCTTGCAGTAGCCTCGGTCTGCTGCCAAGGACCCAGAGGATTCCTGTAGAGCCTGATCATAGTCCCAATGGAAGAATCAAGAGATTGGGTTCTGGAGCCAACAACGGAAAGGATGGATGGTGTTAATGAAATAGAGTCACCACCAGGAAGAAACAGAGCTGGACACTCAGCACCCATTTCCCTTGGACCGCCTCGGGCAAGAACAGTTTCTTTCAGGGCAGGCCTTCTCCTTGAATATGTCCCTACTGAAAGAGCTCGCTCAGACCGGCCCCAACGACGAATTGTAGTTATTCCAGACCCAGTCAAGCTGAGAACCAAACTTCTTCGCCACACCCACAGAGAAAAAGAAGACTGGGTTAGAGTCTGAAATCTCTAGGCTCCTAACTTTACCTCTGCGCCCCGGCTAGAAGCTGAGCAAGTCACGTGGTGTAGGAACCTCGGCGTCATCGCTTACAGGTGGGGACGGTCAAGGTCGGCCCTTGATTTTACTTCACCTTCAACATCTGTCATTTCCGATTCTTTCTACAGCACAAGCCGTGACTCAAGCCACCCAGGAGGGAAAGGAAGGATGAAATGAGAAATCACCAAAAAAAAAAAAAAATCAGTCCTTTGCAGCAAGAGTGAGGAGGGTTGAAAATGATCGGAACCTCAAGAGGTTTGTTTTTGAATCTAGAAGGAACTCAAGCAACTATCAACTCCAACTCCCTCGCGTTGCAGATAAGAAGAGCAAAGTCTTAGGGTTGGGGATTTAGCTCAGTGGTAGAGCGCTTGCCTAGCAAGCGCAAGGCCCTGGGTTCGGGCCCCAGCTCCGAAAAAAAAGAAAAAAAAAAAAGAGCAAAGTCTTATCTGCACCAGCTCGCCTGTGCCAACATCCTAGAGCATAGTGCAGATGAGAAGGAAAGTTCAACTATATCCTGAGACAAGGGACTAATGACTTTGAGTGACAGGACCTATATTTCTTCGTCCTTGTTTGAAATGGCCTTTTCTTTCAGGGGGAAAGGCACAGACTAGAAAAGAGGCATGCCACAGGACAAAGGTTAGGTGCTGCTTTTGCTTTTGATCTTAGTTTACACATTTCTCACCAAGCAGAACCCTGTAGGTTCGTTATCAAGATGTTCCTTGAGATATATAAAGGGGTCGGGGGCTGGAGATGTGACTCGGATAGCAAAATCATTTAATTCACAAGCATGAGAGACTTTAGCTAGGATCTCCAGAACTGACTGAAGAAGCCAGGTTTGGTGGTGCACTCCTGTAGCCCAGCAATGGCCAGATGGGAGGCAGAATGAGGTATATCACCTGAAACTCGTGAGCCAGCTAGCCTGAGCTCACATGGCAAAGTTCTAGGTCCATAAGAGACGTTGTCTCAAGTAAAGTGATACCTGAGGATTGAAACCTGAGCTTGTTCTCTGACCTCCATACATGCGCCATGAACACACATGCTCACACCCACACGTACACACACATGCACACATTACATAGGGAGTTACCTCCGATAAACCCGTAAGTCAAAGATGGCATTAGTCAAACATTTGTCTATCCACACTAAGTACGTATTGTAATTTGTCTAGCCTAAGCAGTCACAGTAGCCGACACTTGGGCAAGTTTACCTAACACAGCCTTAGTTTATAATAAAATATAGATATCTTATGTAGTTTCTTGCATCTAAAAGTCTCACTACATGTATTGACAAGGTATGTGTGCCCCACATCACACATGTGGAGAGGAGAGTACCTGCACCTTCCACCACGTGGGTCCCAGGAATGGAACTCGGGTTGGCCAAGTTGGGGAGAGCATTTTTGAGCTACTTGGATGAATCTTGTTGTTGTTGTTGTTGTTGTTGTTGTTGTTGTTGTTGTATTAAAGTAAAAAATATGATGCTTATATAAGGATGGTCTTGTACTATCGTACATCCTGAATACCCTAAGTTGAGCCACGACACAAGATGACCCTGTATTGTAGAGCACACTGCTGGACCATAGCCCTTCTGTGTTCAGTCGCACCAGCAACTTCCAGTGCCTTCGAAATAGATGTCAGACTCTTCACCCTGTCTGAGGAGAACTTCACGGCCTGAGCACTGCCTGTTTCCCCAGCTTTATCTCATTGTCACCTCTAGCGACCTTTGTCTTTCAGTCACCTTGAACCACTCACCATCCTAGAAGCATGACACCGCCAGTCCTCCCTCGCTGTATCAATCCCCTTCTTGCTTTGTCTACACTGTGGCTCCACCATTTGCAGCCCCCACAGCTCATCGCTTGGGTTTCACCTTTCACATCGTCTCACCTACGACCCAGCTGGTTGGCCACTACTTGTCTCACGTCCCTGCATCTTAGTTGCACCTCGGTCACCAGTGCCACTTAACCGCACATAATACTAATTAAGACAACGGACTTTTTCACAGTTGTCTAATGTCTCATGGTGCTTAGTGTGATAAGTGCCCAAAAGCACTATTTTCAAGTTACTTAACTTCAAGAGAGCTAAAACTAAGATTGCATTACGGGGAAGACTTCTGTGTGGGTGTTTTAAAAAAAATTTTATTCTGTGTCTTCATAAACTCACCTAATAAAGAGTTAAAACTGCCTTGATGATCACAGACTCCTAGGGTTTCTAGGGTCTCCAGTGCACCCACACTCCCTTGGGTCTCACAAACCGAGAAATGCATGCTCTGCTGACAGTTAGGATGATTCAAGGACTGAAAGTGTGGAAAAGCACTTCAGTCTTACACAGTTACAGCTTCAGCGTCTTCCTGGGTCTGTAGGATGCAGTGATCGAGAATGAATTCTGAAGTCTGATGACAGAGATTGAACCTGAACCCCACTCCTTCACATGAAGCTGGCAAGGCAAAAGAAGATACTACCATCGTCTACTCTACACAGCCACTGGAGAAACGGATGAGGTATTATAAGTAGAAATCTTCGGACTCCCTGGTACATGGCAGCCATTCAGTTCCTGACCATTCTGTCATGATACTGACCATAACTGTCCCAACACTTCATATATGTTATGTCATTCAAGTCTCACAAATGAAAGAAGACAGTTCTCTCCATTATAAATTAGTACGTTATCACATCTATAACATGTATGTTATGTAGATCTATAGTACCTATGTAAAATACATATACATCTATAAAACATGTAGATTAGCCGACATGGCAAACTTTTACTTACAAAAATCCAAAGTTCTGTCATGTTTCCTCTTTGCATCTTGCTTCCACCATCCAGAAACAATGTGCCCTGGAACATCTCCATTCTACTAACATCAACATGACTGTCCAAGGCATCTACAAGTACAAAGCCCCCATTTGCAGGGTATCCAGGTCATTCTTCTGGCCTTTGTAGGCAGTGTATGGACATGGGGCGTTTAAATACACTCAGACACATGTACATGCACATAAGATAAATAAATGAATCCTTTTTAAAAACACACACCAAGCCATAGGATTCCTGTGGTTCATCTCTCAACTAGAACTTCAGCCATTCCTCCTCTTTAAGACTTTTTGTTCCCCTTGCTCTTTTTTGTCCTATGCCTGCCCTTTCAAGTCAGGTCCTTATTATCTCAAAACTCAAAATGTGTAGAAGGCTACGCTTTTACCAGTTGGGGACGGGAGCTTGTTTGGTTTGGTTCTGAAAACATATACTTGAAATCTTAAAAGCTTAAACACAAATTTCTCCCAAATGCTGCATGTTTTCCCCAAACACAATAAATAGGAGTGATGAACCAAAAAGAGTTATGTTCCAATGACATGTCCATAAAGCCACTGTCACTTGAAAAGAGCTTCTGAAGTAAACTTAACTAGTCAGATTAGGAAAATAAATTCCACACTGAGCCAAAGTCATACTTTCCCAGGGACCCACTCATCTTCCAAGGCTGGACTGGCAGAAGGAGACACTAATGTGCTGAAATAAATGGCCCCCTCTTCTACAGTTTGACAGCCATTGTACTGATGGCTTTTGTAAGAACAATTTTGCTCTGGGGTATCAGTGAATCTCCCCCCTGAAACTCTTAGAAATAGACAAAAAAGGGAGGACACTTGATCTCCATTCTCCTTGGCCATTTGTCGACCCCCATTTGGCTAAGAGAAACATCCAATTAGCTTTTTCTCTGTTCCGTGCCCTATCTTGGTCAGGAGCATTGAAAAGCGCAAAGCCCCATGGTTTGTGAGCTAGAGAATGATTCGAAAATGGGTCCCTGTGTGTTCATAATTCCAGGGCAACCACAAAGCAAGTAACAGTCCTCGTCCCTGCCGGATGTCCAGATCCCACTGTCTCTTGGACAGCTCCTCCATCCTCAGCTACAAATCTATTCTGCCCCCTTGTCTCAAAGAACACATCCTACCCAGGAAGATCACACTGTCCGGCAGACACCCGGCCTGCCATGCATACAGAAAGGGCACAAAATAGTTCTGTCCATTGTGAAATAAACTTTCCATTTTGGAAGCTACCCCATCTCACAGGGGGTCTGCCTAAATCACACCTGAACCTCAGTGAGGAGATGGATAAACTCATTCATTAATAGAGGCACCTTGAGGCACAGTAACTCCTATCCACTCAAGACTCAGAATGTTTTTCC
This sequence comes from Rattus rattus, assembly GCF_011064425.1. NCBI lineage: Eukaryota > Metazoa > Chordata > Mammalia > Rodentia > Muridae > Rattus > Rattus rattus. The sequence continues at coordinate 66,381,395 of NC_046167.1, read as the reverse complement.
AAGTAAGAGCTCATTTAGATTTTAAAACTTTCATGTGTTACAAGGGATCGATTGTGAGTCTCTTGAAACCCTGGGCTGAATCAAAGTAATTTCCCCAGGTTTAAGACTTAAATTAAATGAGAGCTGGTTGTGGTGGAACTTGAGTTTCTAATGCCAGCACTCAAGGGGCTGGGCTTCATAAAACCCTGTCTAAAAAAAAAAAAAAAAAAAAAAAAAAAAAAAAAACAAAAAAAAAACCCCAGAAAATCAGATAAAGTAAACAAGAGAGAAGGAAAGAAAAATGTGAGAGGCACAAGAGTGGACACAGCTTGTGTTGTGGCATTTGTTTGTGTCTGAAATGTCTTCCACAGCTACGTGTGTTTAGGGTGCTGCTTTTTGAGTGTGGGGAATCTTTGGGATGTGATGCCTGATCCTCTCCCTCTCTCTCTCTCCCCCTCCCCCTCCCCTTCTCCCTCTCCCTCTCCATCTCTTTCCACCCCCCGCCTCTCTCTCCCTCTCCCCCTCCCCCCCTCTCCCTCCCTCTCCCTCTGCCTCTGCCTCTGCCTCCCCCTCTCCCTCTCCCTCTCCCTCTCTCATTCTCTCATCCTCTGTCTCTTACTTGCTATGACGTGACCAGGCATCTCGTGGTCCTGCCAACAGGCCTTCCTCACTATGGTGGACCTGACACTGTGAGACAAACTAAACATTTCCTCTCTTTTGAAAGAAAGATATGTTTTACTTTTATTTTATATGTATGAATATCTTACTGTGCGTATGTCTGGGTGCAGTGCCATGAAGTCAGAAGTTGTCAAGAGTCCGTGAGACTGTCGTTATAGATGGCTGTGAGCTGCCATATTGCTGCCGCAAATTGGACCTGAGTCCTATGTAAGAGCAGCCCACAGTCTTAACCACTGAACATCTCTCCAGCTTCCACTCCATGGAAACCTCTAAATGTTTTGTTTCTGTAGAATGTGCAGATGGGGGGAGGAGAAGGGGGAAAACTTCACTGACATACCCACTTGCTGTCAACTTAAATCCGATGATAATCCGGCGGTCACCCTTAGTGGACCCTGTGTCTTCTCGAGGCCTCTAGCTATCATCTACTTGGGTCATTCTTATGGCTGACCCAAGCTAAGGTATCTCTCAAAGCGTCCCAGGATGTGATGTAGCCACAACCAGACAAATTACTTTGTTGCAAAAGAAATTAGACAAAGAACCCCACACAGGTAAACTGAAAGTCTCAACACCATGGCTTGATACCTTACTCTTCCTGTCTGTACCAGCTAGTTTCGTGAGTCGACTTCACATAAGCTAGGGTCATCAGAGAGGAAGGAGCCACAGTTGGGGAAACGCTTTCATGAGATCCAGCTGTATGGTGTTTTCTCAGTTAGTGATCAATGAGGGGGGACCCATTGTGGGTGGTGCCACCCCTGGGCTGGTGGTCCTAGTTTCTATAAGAAAGCAGGCTGAGCAAGCCATGGAGAGCAAGCCAGTAAGCAGCACCCCTCCATGGCCTCTGCATCAGCTCCTGCCTCCAGGTTCCATTTCCGATTGAGTTCCTGTCCTGACTTCCTCCAATGATGGTCTATGATCTGGACATTAACCCATCCTCCCCGGCTTACTTTTTGGTCATGGTGCTTTTGTCACAGTGATAGAAACCCTACCTAAGACACTGTCCTTAACCATAAACCTAAATGTTAACTTGATTCTAGAATGGGGTAAGGGCGTTTACCCATACCTACCTCTGGGGTCTTGTTTCAAATCTACTCAGACATGTTAACTCCTTATCGTGCTTTTAAAAAGTTGATATTACTGCACACCGTGCTGGCATAAAACCACTAGAGTTGATAAAAACTGAAATAGGGCAAGATAGACACCCAGTGTTTATCCACCCAGCTTCCTGTTTTCAGCATCACCGTGCACTGGCTCGGTCCCCAGACTTAAGAGCAAAGCTTTTGTCAAAGAGCCCTTTTCACAGAGTTCTCATTCTCAGGAACTTGGAATTCCCCTCAGTCATTCTGGATTATTCCTTGTGGTTTATCTATAAGCTTCAATAAGTATAAATTGTCCTTCGTTGAAACTCTGCTCAAATTATCCAATTTCCTTCCGGCTGTTTGACAAATTCTGAGATCACGTTGACATAGTTACATAGGCAACTGATGGAAATCATATAGAACACAGCATTCAACCCAAAAGGTAGTGATAAGTCTAGAGGCCAAGGCCAGGTCATTCTCCGATGGTGAACTTCGATGCTTGTCTTTCAAGTAGAAAGAATAATGCAGTGTTTTACAGTGATATACAAAATAGTTAGATAAAAATGTCTTTTAAAAGAATCTAGTTGAAATAAATTCCACGTGGCAATATGTGAAATATTTGCCTTCATATCAATCTTTAGAATTCTAGAATACTTTTCCTGTAGGATTAAATATCTCAGAAAGAAACATCAAAAACAACTTGATATCACACTCGTATGTGCCCCACATTTCTTCACCCATTAGATGTTTTTCGACCTTTTGTATTTCTAAAAAGACATTTTTAACGTGAAGTGAGAACTGGTGAGGCAGGAAAGATGGCATACAGGGCTTACCTTGATTGAAAACAAACTTCCAACAAAAGTCATGCAACTCCTTCTTAAATTCATAATTCTTAACTCACCTGCATGAAAACACAAATACCAAGGTTCAAGGAAACTATTAGCCAATTGGTGTGTAACCCTGTCCTCTGAGATTGAATCATTCCATGGGGGGGAGGCGGGGGATTCTTAAACAGGAAGGTAAACACTCAAAAAAGGCTTAGGAAGGTCCTGAAACTGACTAGATTCACTAGGCCCCTCCCTGCAAAAGTAAACAATAATAGCTTCAAAGAAGACTCAGAAGAGTCAAGTTGCAAAGAAGACTGAGACTAGCTGTCTGGAAGAAGCAAAAGGCAACAAAGCTTCCTAGAGGAGGTTTAGACCAACTGAGTCACTTCAAAGTAACACTCTCCAATCTTCTGAACCGCCTGCAGGCTATGCAGTATTGCTCATAGCTTTATGACCTGTTTCCCATGTTGGAGTGGGCTTTGAGGGTACATCTGTCTTTGGGCCATTTCTGCCCCATAAGTAACTCCTTACCTATATTTCTATAACTAACCTGATAAAGCACATGCTTCACCAAATTGGGTCTTGGTGGTATCTGAACTTCCTCTCTTGTGGTAAGAACTTGCATCTCCCATCTCACCTATACAGGGCAAGTAGACATGTGTGTGTATGTGTGTGTGTGTGTGTGTGTGTGTGTGTGTGTGTGTGTGTCTGTGTCTGTGTCTGTGTGTCTGTGTGTCTGTGTGTGTGTGTGTGTGTGTCTGTGTGTGTGTGTGTTTTTGTATGTCCTGGGGAATAGTTTTGTCACATAATGCCAATTACTGACAGGAGTATTTCTCTCATCCACAATACTGATAGATTTATTTCACAATAACATTTCAATACTCCCCACTCTGGTCTTAATCCAAGACACAGCCCTGTCCTACAGCACTGTGAATTCCCAAATTCTTTTCATTTCTTCTGTGGAAAAGAACTGATTATGGTAACAGCATTAAAGAGAGCAATAGTTTGAAAACATTGCCTGAGGGACAGAGAAGTTATTTTTATTTCATAATTAGGCATTTCTGTCCCTAGGGCATTTTATAGTCATGGTTTGAAATAACAGCCATTATTTTATTACAATTTCCTATTTTTTTTGCACATAAAAATATTTAGAAAGTGTTTTTAGTTGGGTTTTATTAGTCATAATGCCAGGAAGCGCCTAGCATTATGGATGATGGAATTATCTTTGAGGGCTTCCCTTTAGTGTTATGTCTTCCTTGTAGTCTACATTCTCTTGCCGTTTGGACTAGAACTGAGATATAAAACAGATATTGAATATTCTCTCCATTTGTATAAGTAATGTGCACATGGGGATAAAGTACACTCTATCCATATGTCTCCACTCTTCCCCCAAATCAGCATTAAACCATCCATGACATACAGGAAACTTATATCTTAGGTAGAGCTGTCTTAACAAGAACTACAAATACAGAGTTGATTGAGCAAGCACAGAAGCAACGATTCTAAACCAGCTAGCCAGGTGGGCTGCGTTTGCCCCTTAAGTGACTTAATAACCTCAAAATTGTGCACCCTGGCATACGTGCATAGAGAGGCAAGAATAATGACATCATGAAAGCAAAAGATCCCAGGATACAATGAGGCAATCCTTAAATGCAAAAGGAAACTAACCTTTTTGATAACCATTACGTTGTGTGTGTGCTATATGTGTATGCACCTACCTGTATGTGCGTGTACAGGCATGAGCAAGCACATGTAGAGCCCAGGAGACAATACTGGATGTCTGCCTACATCACCCCCTACCTCACTGTTTAAGACAGGGTCTCTCACTGAACCTGAAGATCACACACACACACACACACACACACACACACACACACACACACACACTTCTGCCCCTGACTTTCAAAACAATGGTGCTAAAAATCCAGAATCAGTTCCATGTACATACACAGAAAGCATTTTACCAACTAAGCCTTGCCCATTAGATTCTTTTTTCTTAAATATTTGGGACAGCACCTTCAAATAGCACCACAATCTCGTACTCAATGAGAAAACAAGCCCTTATATCGAAACAAAATGGTTCCCTTTCATTTCTACACGTTGACATGTAGTTTTCCTATGGTGGTTTGAATGAGAATGGCCCCCATAGGCTCATACATTTGAATATTTAGTCTCCAGTGGAACTGTTTGGGAAGGATTAGAAGACATGGCCTTGTTGGAGGAAATGTGTCATTAGGGATGGGCTGTGAGTTTCAAAGGTTTGTGCCCATTCTAGGCTACCCCTCTTCCTCTCTCTCTCTCTCCTCTCTCTCTCCTCTCTCTCTCCTCTCTCTCTCTCTCCCCTCTCCCCCCTCCCCTCTCCCCTCTCCCCCTCTTCCTCTTTCTCTACCTCATGTGTATGGATCAGGATGTAAACTCTCAGCCACTGCTCTAGAGTCTGCCTCCTCCTGCTTACCTGCCTACCTGCCTGCCTGCTGCCATATTCCCCACCATGACGGTCACAGGCTCGCCCTCTAAAACTGTAAGCCTCTAACAAACTGTTTCTCCTGTAAGTTACCTTGGTCATGGTATCTTATAACATCAATAGAAACATAACTAAGACACTTCCTTTTGGATGTACACAGAAAAAAATATTTTTTCTCAAACATCACCATCCCAAAAACATTTGAAAAATACCATTCAAGTACATTGTAGTGAAGCATGTCGTGTTGTTCTAGGTGCAATTATCCACCTCTCCACTTCTGAAAATAGAATCAAAGTCTCCTGGGATACCACACCTTCCTTGCTTTTAACCCCTGAGAGCACTACATGCACTGGGACTCCAGCATCTCAAATGGACATATAGATAAGACCTGCCAAGAAATAGCAATTTCCTGTCCCAGTACTTAGTTTCCAACAGTTCATCTGCTCTAAGCCAAATCGATGAAACATGCTTCTGGTGTTTTGGTGTCTTTATAGGGCACAGAACTGTGGGATGCCCCCAACACATGCTTATCTGGGTGTCGTGATAACATGTAAAATCTCCTAGAAGTTTTTAAGCATGCAGGGTATTAACTCTAGCTCTCTGTGCTGCACAATACAATCTCTAGAACTTGTTCTCCCTGTCTCCCTGAAACTAACCTTTGAGTGACATTTCCCGGTTCCTGCCTCACCCCCCCAATTCATGGTCACCATTCTATTCTGCTTGTGAGGTCAATGTTATCCACGTATCAGTATGTCATTTATCTTTCTGCCCCTTACTTATTGTGATTTAACCTAATACTGTCCATTTCCATCCATATTGTTAGAAATGGCAGGAGTTTCTTCTTTTTAAGACCGAGTGGTGTCCTGTTGTGTATGTATTCTGAGTTCTCTTTTACTATTCATCCACTGACTCACTGATACATAATGTCTTAGATGTTCTAAACCATGCTGTAGTGAACATGGACGTACAGATCTCCTCAACACACTGATTTCATTTCCTTTGAAAGTATACCCAAAAGTGGAATTACTGGATCACATTGTAGTTCACTTTTTAAATTTTTGGAGGGACTATTATACTGTTTTTCATAATGGATACCTTAGTTTATAGTCTCACCAACAATATACAAGAATCCCTTCTCCACATCTTTGCCAACACTTATTAATATACATATGTGATATATAAACATGTATATGTTTACATTTATACATAATCAAGCCATAATAATATATTTACTGTTAGGGTGTATGTGTGTGTGGCGGTGAGTGTGTGTGTGTGTGTGTGTGTGTGCATGTGTGTGATTTTCATTTCCCTGATGATTTGTTATATTAAAGCAGTTTTTATAGAGCTTTTTGTTACTTTCATGTCCTGTTGGAGTAATGTCAACTTTCAAAAGAAGAAAGACACTGGAAACAGGAAAAAGTAATAGGGAGAGATAAATACCATCATTATGTGATATACATGTAATGATATTTATAATAAAACCCATTGCACAAAGGTACAATGGACATCAGCTAATAAAACAATTTAAATAGAACATGGCACACATTTACAATCTCAGCACTGGGGAGGCAGAGACAAGCTTCTTAGGGTTGATTGCTAAGCTTCAAGTCAGTAAGAAGCCATGTCTTAAAAGAGGTAGATAGCTATTATGGCTTGAAGCAAGATATATATGTATGTTAATAAGCCAATATCCATACATATCAGAAAATGTAGTCTATGTACATGTATGCATATGTGCATCTGTGTGTGCATGTGTGTGCGTGTGTGTGTGTGTGTGTGTGTGTGTGTGTGTGTGTGTGTGTGTGTGTGTGTTTCCCCATAAGCTCATAACTTTGAATCTAGTTGGTAATCTTAGGAAAGGTATGAAAACTTTAGTAGATGTAGCCTCAATGGAGTAAGTACAACATTTGGGGGCAGACCAGGAGGTTTGTCTTTATTATTTTTTTTATTGCTGAGGTAAGACCCCCGAAGCAACTTACAAAAGGAAGTATTTAGTTTGGACTTACAGTTTCAGAGGGTTAAAGTCCATGATGGCAGAGCAAAGTCACAACAGCAGGACCAGGTGAGAGCTTATATCCTGATCCATGAGTAGGAGGCAGAAAGAAAAGCAGAGAGAATGACATGAGTCTGGAAACTCAAAGCTTGTCCTAAGACACATCAAGGGTAACAAGGCCGCACCTCCAAATCCTTCCCAAACAGTTCCACCAACTGAAGACCAAATACACAAACATATGAGCCTATGGAGGTCATGCTCATTCATGATTCTATATGCTAGGTCCACTCCCTGTTCTCTCTCTGCTTCCTGACTTCAGATGCAATGTGATGAGCCATCCCACACTCCTGTTGCTGTCTCTTCCCCACCATGATGGACTGTATCCCCTGTGAAATGGTAAACCAAAATTAACCCTCTTAGGCTGCTTTTGTCAGAGTACTTCATTACAGCAACAGAAAAGTAACAGATGCAGTAGCCATTCCTGAGGAAAGCACCTGAGGCTGTGCTCCAGCCTCCACATGTACATGCACACACATGGACACCCACATGCATACACATGTACACTCACACATTGCAAACATGCACACACATGCATACATGTGTACATATACTACAAACATGCACACATGCACACACATGTGCACAAACAGTACAAACTTGCATGCACATGCAGACACATATACACATGCACACACTACAAACATGCACACACATACACTTAAATGTTTTTAAATGGTGTCTGTTCAGGACTTTTTCCCTATTTATTTATTTATTTGTTGTTTTGTTGGGTTTGGTTTGGTTTGATTTGGTTTGGTTTTCAAGACAGAGAGTCAACATGTAGTCCTGGCTACTTTTTCTTTAGACTAGGCTGACTTCAAACTCACAGAAATCCCCTGTCTCTGCCTCCCAGAATTCAGGCCAGCCAACTTTTCCCTTTTTTTAAACAGGTTGCTTTCTTGCTGTTGGGGTTTTCTGGTGTGATTTAGACATTGCCTGTTACCACGGGTGTAGCTTGCTGGCACCTACACCTTACTCCATTAGGAATCTGTTCATTGTGAGCCCTGTTTCTTTGGCTGTCCTGTTCCTTCATGTGGTGGTGTGACCCAACCCATGCATTTGACTCTGATGCCTATACCTTAGAAATCATATTACCTTTTTTTAAAAAAAAAATCTTTGACAAGACCAATGCCAGGAAGCTCTCTCCCTGTGTTTTCTTCTAGTAGTTCTGCAACTTTAGACTTTGTGTTTAACTCTTCCATTGACTTTCATCTGTTTCTCTTACATAATGTAAGTAAAGGTCCAGGTTCTTTTCCTTTTGCATGTGGATCCAGTTACCTTGTTGAAGAGACTTTTTCCCTGTGTGTACTCCTGGTGCTTTGTTGATGATAAGTCAACTGTAGATGAGAAGACTTGTTTGGGAACATTCTCTTCTCTGCTCTTGGTCCATACACCTGTATCTGTGGCTTTATCAAGATTTTTATATTATCATAACTTCATAATAGATTCTCAAAAATGTTAGTTTTTTACTTTTTTTCAAAATTGCCTTATATACTCAGAGACTTCTGAGTGATCACATATGTATTTAAGGTCTCCTCTGGTCTATGAAAAAAATGGTATTTTGATAGATATTGCATTTGACTCTGTAGATCGTCTTGAGGCAACGAGACTATTAACAGTATTAATTCTTTTAATCCATGGACATAGAACATCTTCTCATTTTTGCCTTGCTTGATGTTTAGATCAATGTTTTATAGGTTTTTATGATTTTAGTGTGTGTGTGTGTGTGTGTGTGTGTGTGTGTGTGTGTGTGTGTGTGTGTGTGTGTGGTGTTCTTGGTTGAACTTATTTATAGACATTTTCATACTTAACTTCTTTTTCAGGTACCTCACTGTTCATATACAGAAATGCTACAGGAGAGACAAACAACCTTTTACTCATCTAATTATTCTAGCTCTGATCTCTGGCGCTTTGCTGACCACTGCTGGAAAAAGTGAGCATTCTTGGCTCACTCCTGAGTTTAGACTTTTCACTATTGACTATGGCATTGACTGTGAACTTGTGGTACATGCTCTACGACCAATTTAATGGCAAATATTTAGCTTACATGATGTTGGGTTTTGTCAAGTATTTTTCCACATTGACTGAGACAATCATGGACTTCCATCTAGTTTGTAAATGCTCCATGTCATGCTTCTTGATTTGTATGTGTTGACTGATCCTTGCATCCCAAGAGTAAGTCCCATTTGGTCATCATGACCAAATGTGTGAATCTGATCATTTCAGTATTTTTATAGAACCCTTAAGAATGGGAACTCATTTTCCTGCTATGGACTATTGGTTTTACAATGTTACACACTCAAAGTTTGAAATACCACTTCTCAGAGAGCTTTTTGTTTGGTTTGCTTTGGCTTTTCCTGGAAATGAAACCCAATAAAAGAAAGAATAGAAGAAAAAGATCCCATGGCATGATTGCAATGTGGCTATTGTTTGAGTCTCACCCGTGATCTACTCCTGCATGGGTCCTTGACACTGACTACTGTGTACACAGCTGTGACCACCTGACTACACAGCTACAACCCTAGTACTTGGAAGGCTGAGGTAGGGAGATTGCTACAAGTTTGAAACCAGTTTGATCTACACAGAGAGTTCTACACAGAGGCCAACGAGGGCTGTGAAACTCTGTTTCAATAAATTGCATGAATAAATAAGAAAATTTTCTTGAAAGATGTCTAACTAGTAGAGCTTTTGTGTGTAGCCTTTCTAAGCAGCATCATGGTTTCTCTGGCTACTCATGTGCCATGTGTTCTAAGGCATTCACCATCCCAATTAACTCACCCCTTACCCTTCATTAACTGTGTTGCCAAAACTAAACCCAAAATACACAGTCTGACTTGGGCAAACAGTAAATGCCAGCCACTAATAATCTGGATTTAATTCTGTCACTGGCATGTGGTGTTCTTGTATACCATTGGGATGGGTGATACTATGGGTCACCTTGGCTAGGCTACAGCACCCAACTGTTTAGCCAAATGCTACCCTAGATCTTATAGAGGATAGACTTTGAATGATGCAAATTAGCCTCCACATTGTAAGTGAACCATGTTCAGTCAGCGGAGCGCTCTAAAAGATTGACATCCTCAGAGGAGGAAGGAGTCGTACCTCCTGAGAACCTTGAGACTCAACATTGACTCCTGCCAGAATTTCCAGGCTGCCTGATTTCAACCTCCACAATAGCATAAAACAATGGTGTGTGTGTGTGGGTGTGTGTGTGGGTGTGTGTGTGTGTGTGTTCACACACGCGCATGTCTTCTGAGTTTCTCTATAGAGTCCTGACTGATACAAATAAAAACATTAGACTTGGGGTTGGGGATTTAGCTCAGTGGTAGGCGCTTTGCCTAGCAAGCACAAGGCCCTGGGTTCGTCCCCAGCTCAAAAAAAAAAAAAAAAAAAAAAAAAAAAAACATTAGACTTGGCTGGGATGGAGGGGGGGGCAAAAAAAGAAACAAAAACATAACACTGTACTTCCCTTGCTTGATTATCTCAGATAATGGAGAGTTATTTTGCCTCAATGAAGATTTCTATCTGTAGTTCTCCCAATTCATTGCATTTTGCATGTGTGCTTACTACTGAGTTGATTTCCATCAACTGAGATATTTTAGAACAGGGTTCCCTCATCCTCCATATCTATTAATGTTCCCAGTTTAGGACTTGGGTACATTTGATAAGAAGAGTTTGGTCTCCCTGTCCCAGTATTCAGAGAAGTGTTCCTTAAAGCCTCACTTAGACTGGGGCCCTGTTGGACGCAACTGGGTCTCCTACCAATCAGCACCCCATTGTGTGAGATGTTTGACCAGTTGTTAACTCACCTAGCAGGGTTATCACCCAGTTCATGATTCTCCAGCTTCCCCACAGGACTAGCACAAGTCTCCAGTGAACGCCATGCAGAAGTAAGAGTCTGATCACAGACTTCTTCCCGCCTTTCATTCCGATAGAGTATATGAAAACATCTATTTTGACATTAATTGGCATTTTGAAGTAGTCCCGCCCTAACTTATTACTGCTTTCTTCTGCAAAACAAGAACATTGGCTTAGGGTTTGGCCATAGTCCATCAGGGGGTATAACAAGCATAGAATGCACATTTTTCAGCCTTTTTTTGAAAGTGTCAGCTTCCTCAATGATTAGACATATTGACTATGATCAAACCTCCAGACTCGTCCATTCCTTCGCAAAGCATGGTATCGAATGATGAACAGTTCTGCTTGATTAAAAATAAAGTCTTCCTCACCTTTGGGGGTGTGCGATGGGTTTGGTCAGTTTTGCTCTCTTCAGCTCCATGGTTCCTCCCTTGATGGAGAAAATAAAAACAAAGTGGGGTTAAATAAGAGGGCACAGCAGAGAAAATGCTATAACAAATATGAGAGACACACAATTTTTATTTGTGTGTGATTTAAAAGTGAACTTAAAATCTAGGCACTTTGGTGCATACATATAATTCCAGAATTTAAGAAGCTGAGGCAAAAAGATTATAGCTGGAGCTAGCCTGGGCTACATAATGAGTTTCAGGCCAGACTGAGCAGTAGGACTCTGTGTCCAAAACTAAAAATACCCAGTACATAAAATCTGATATTTAAGCCATCAAACTCCAAAAGAACTTTTAAAGGATGCAAATCATATAAAAGAAGTAATATAACCAGGTTTGTACCTTTGTAATCTCCTAATACATGTAAATTAAATAAATAAATCTTTTTTAAAGTTTTGTCTATCAGATTAGTAAAGCTTTTAAAATATATACATCAAATGCATAAGATAATTTTTTTCTGTATTCTATTCTCTTTCAATATCTTCATTCAGGCTCACTAGAAAGATCTATAACCGTTAGTCTTGCTATTCATGGTCCAATTGGACATTATGTGACTGTTGGTGTCAACAAGCAAGGATGTTTGTATTCTGTCTTTACTCTTGACTGTGGTGGGATGTGACCAGCTGCAGGAGTTCTTGTCCTGATTTTCCAGATACAGTAGACTGTAACTTGGATGCATAAGATAAATAAACCCATTTATCACCTGTGGTGGTTGTGTGTGTGTGTGTGTGTGTGTGTGTGTGTGTGTGTCTGTATGTGTGTATGTGTGTGTATGTAAGTGTGTTTGTATGTGTATGTGTGTATGTGTGTGTACGTGTGTATGTATGTGTATATATGTGTGTGTTTGTATGTGTGTGTATGTGTGTGTATGTGCATGTGTATATATGTGTGTTTGTGTGTGTATGTGTGTATGTGTATATATGTGTGTGTTTGTGTGTGTATGTGTGTATGTGTATGTGTATATATGTGTATGTGTGTGTGTATGTGTGTATGTATATGTGTGTATGTGTGTGTATGTGTATATATGTATGTGTGTATGTGTGTGTATATGTGTGTATGTGTCTGTGTGTATGTGTGTGTAGTGTGTGTGTTATAATATAATCACATCATTTTCCCCTTCCCTTTCCTCCCTGCAATCCTTCCCATGTACCCCCTCCTCTCACACGCTCTCATTCAAGTCCATAGCTTCTTTTTCTTGAATCGTTGTTACGTATGGGTATTTATCACTGCAACAGATGTGAAACTGGAAGAGAGATTGCCAATGCGGTTATCTTACCCTTAAACATGATTGAGTCTTCATGCAGGGAAACATCAGACAAATCAAATTCAACCAGACAATTGTACTTGATTCTTCCAAAATGGCCATGTAATAAAAGGCCTTAAAAATCTGGTGGGAGAATTATTCCATATTAAGTAAACTAAATGGGCGTGCCAAACAAATGCAGGGCATGACCCTCGCTCAGCCCACGGAAGAACATGATACATAAAGTTAGAAAGCTTGACTCTAGATATAATCTTACATGATAATATCGAGTTAACCCTAAACTGACGGCCTGAGATAATTCGCTAGACTTAACATAGAAGAATACCTCGGCTCTTAGAAGGGGTATCCTGAGCTTTTAAGGGAGTGTTTGCAACTTCTTTTCAAATACTTCAGAGAACACTGAAATAAAGCGTTTTTAAAAATTAATACTTAAAGTTATGCATGTATGTATATTTACATGAAGCAGTGGAAAGACAGAGGAATAGCAGCAATGTGACAAAGTAATAACCATGCTAAGTAGTGTTATCCATTGGTGAGCACAGCACTTACCACTGTTACATAGGCCAAGCCAGGGGAAAGGCAAAGAAAGCCAATGCCAGGCCCATGAAGTGAGAGGGCGACTTTGTGCACTGCTCTAACGAATGTACTTGGGCAACCCTAGGAAACACAGGAACTTCCTGGAGCTTCTGTCTCCTCTTTTGTAAAATGAGATAGACGAACCGACGAGCCTCCAACATCCTTTCTTGCACCCTGAGTGTGGATCTGGGATTAAACGGTCACATACCTGTGTGTGACTATATCATGGCATGTGCCGATAGAACAACAAAATGGTCATTTCTCTTCATGGAATTACTGACTGGTAATTTAGTAGTTTATAAACTATTCCTTCACAACACCTTGGCTAGTTGTGTGTATTTAATGATATTTGCTCACTCGGCACTAAAATTATGTTTCTTGTTCCAAGAATCAGACCTTTTACTATCTTTTTAATAAAAAAGTAATAATTATATACCTAATAGATAACATACATAATAAAAATATCAAGCAAGAAAGTAGTCAAGAGGGAAAGAAATTCTAGAAATAATGGAGAATAAAAGGAAGAAAACGGAGGAGAGGAAAAGGAGGTTAAGAGAGAGATTGACGGGAGGAAAGAAAGGGGAGAAGATGGAAGAGAGAGATCCTAGCTGAGAGGTGCTACAAAGAGTTCTGACCACTAGGCTATGTGACCAAATAGGACTAAGACGTCTCCTTTTAGTGGTACAGACCATCTTGATCGTCTCTAATTATGAGTTTGGATGCAGGAGCAGTATCCACTCCAGTAACCCTGTAGCATATGCCTCTTACACACATGTGCAAAGCTCTGTGCCATTTGCCAGGATCCAAAGCCATGAGCAGAATCAATGATGAGCAATTCCTTGAAAGAGAGTGGGTCAATGTTCAAAACCCTTTGTTGGGGAATGCTCCCAAAACCTTAGCTGATGGGCATTCGCCAAGATTATAAACAATTAGATAAGTAAATATTTCTAAGTAGATCAATTTGTCCCAGGGTCTGAGCTTAAAAATAAGAACAAGGTAAGTTTCCAAATTAAAAGTGTATTTTCAAGATCTTTCCAATGCAAGAAAATAACACAAAAATTTTCGACTAAAATAGTTTTTAAATTTCACGTTAATATTTATATTTAAGTATGCCCCTTGCATGATCTCACCTTTGGCCATATCTATAAATTATTACTGCCTTAATAATAATAAATCATCCATACAGGATATCACACACTTGCAACCCCAGCACTTAGAGGGCTCGAGAGTTAAAGGTCATCCATCGATGTTTATCTGGGTCAAGGCCAACCTGGGAGGGCTGAGGATGGAGAGAGGATTCAGTTAAGAGCTCATATGACTCTTGTAGCGGTTCTGAGTTTAGTTCCCAGCACCCACATGTCATAGCTCACAGCAACCTATAACTCCCGTTTTGGAGAATCCAATGTCTCCTTCTGAACTCCAGTGGCATCTCTACTCATGTGCACATAACCGCTCGTAGAGATACATACATATGCACATCATTTTAAAGTGACAAAAATAAAAGTCTTGGAAGTAACAAGCATCTAACTTGACTTAAGGCAACTCCACAGAAGGGAGCGCATTCCTGCTGTTGAGGACCTAGCTAACCACCAGGACTAACTCGCAAGGGCATGGACCATAGAGGAGACCCTTCATCCACAGCTCTCCTCCACCAGCATAATCCCCTCGTGCATACCCTTATATGCACAGGTAAGCCCAGCTCTCATCCCTCATCAAAGAAGCGTCTCTTTGGAGCAGATGGAGACTACCATAGAAAATCACGACCACCCTACACACAGTGAGCAAATGGTGGGTTGCTTACAGCAAATGGGTGTGCCAAAGGCCAGGAAGGATGATGGGAGACCATTCGCTCTAGAAATAATGAGGAGGCTATGCCAGTGATGCTGCAATGATAAGTGTAACAGGACCTGAACAGTGGCAATATTAACAGGCATGCTTTTATGGAAGAGGGAAATCTCAATGACCCCCGTCCCTAGGGGAAGGTGGAAATGGGAAATCTCGTGGACCCCCACCCCTAGGGGAAGAAGCATAGGTAACTAATGACAGCTGAGAGGAGGAGAATTAGTCGTTTTCAGGGATGAGCCTCTTAATCGGTTATCCAAAACCAAGTGGTCATCCCTGGAATCATGCACATCCGAGCAACACTAAATGCTGTATTTATAGGTTTATACGTCTACACACATGTGTAGCAATGACAAGTAAAGGAAGAGGCTGTGAATTTGAAAGGGAACAAAGTGGGTACATAGAGGGTGTTGGAGGGAGACCGGGGAAGGGGAAAGGGAGCGATATAATTATAGTTTATAAATTTTTAACTAATAAACGTGATTTTTTTAAATGAAGTAAAATAAAATTTAAAAGAGGAAACTTTTCTTAATCAAAGCCAAGGAATGTCTTAAGTAACTAAAACCAGATCGAAGCCACCCATTCCTTGGGCTGCAGCAGTGTCATTTATAAGGGTCTCACAGGGTCTAATATGTTCTGAAGGTTTTGCTCATATGTCTATAAGTGTGTATATGTGTGTCCATTCATATATGTGTATATATGTGCATGTATTGATATTATATATTGTATACTATATATACAAACACATGCACACATATGTGTACACATATATGCACACATATACATATGTATACACACACACACATGAACAAAATAAGTCATCTAACTACTACTTCGATAGGCTCTATTAGACAGTCAACCTTATGTAACGGTTCTGGCCAAGTCTCATTCAATTTTTTGTGGCTTGCTGGATGGTTTGGCCCTTTCCGCTAAACTTAGATTAAGGGAGAAGAAACAGTTCTAACTTTTGGTGGAATCAGAGCTAACCCCTTTATTCTTATTTCTGCAAACCTATTAAATTATGTTTTCCACCTTAAAATATGGCCTCAAATGAATATGCTTAGTATTAGTTTTAAAATAATGGTAAGTGTCACTAAGGTACAAAAAGCCCAAAATGTTGTGTATTTACTCTTCCTCCTTTCCCCTTCAACTCGGAGGCTATTAAAGGCCATGCAAGTCCCTTGGAATGGGGTTTCTTTCTTATAAAGTCACGAGAAAATGTGTTCAGAAATCTAAACAACCTAGCAGGGGCCGCATCTTCTTCTGACAACCTGAGCATCCTCTTCCCTGAGCCCCGCTCCTAGCAACACACAAAGGGTTTCTCTGCAGCCAAGGATAATAGCTGATCCCAAAATCTGGCACCAGCACTTAGAAAGATTAATTACCCTATTAAAATCGTAGACATTACTCACAAAAAATCTTTGTATAAACCTTTCCACTCACAACAAACGCGGCCTCCCTGGTACCTCCGAGCTTGTTACACAACGAAGGTCCTCGCCCTCCCCTCCCAACCCGCCCCTGTTTCAGGCGTCCTCCGAAATACCCAGATACACTCACACAAAAGTGCATGCCCACTGTCACACCCTCACGGAACAACCGGAGAGCCACCGCCGCTTCCGGATAACGGTAGCAGAAGCGGGAGCGTGGCTGGAAGAGATACGGTGCGAAGCCCTCCTGCCTATGAACTGGATTCTCAGGGGATTAAGTAGCAGGGGCGGACACTTGGCGCCATGAAGGCTGCTGCTGTGTGGGAGACAGGAGGTGCCTAAGGAGATTCAGATAGTAATCCCCGTGCAAATGATACACGCGGTACACTAATACAGGAGGGTGGCCGCTTGCTATTACCAGCTTCCCCCCTGAAGGCTAACACAGGTGCTTAGACTTTGATTGTCACGCTCGCTGTCAGCCTCTGAAGCTTCTCTTTCATCCTCAGGGTTGCCTCTGTCTCAGAACTCTTGTTGCCCATTGGTTCTGGGGGATAGCTCAGTGTCATGCTTGCTTAGTGTGGGCAAGACCTTGAACTCCATCCCCAGTATCACACACACACACACACACACACACACACACACACACACACACACACACAGCATACTCAAATGGGAAAAGAAGCAGGGGACCAAGCAAACAGGTTACAATTTATGTACAGTTGAAAAGAATGTTTTAGGACCCTCTTACAGTTCTATAATTATGTCATCAGATAGCCTGAGCAAATGCTGCCCTCTGAAGTAGGCTAGAAGGCTGCTGGTGGTATACTGATGAAGATGATGGCCCACAGAGTGACACCCCAGCCCCGTCCTGATCAAGTGCACCAGCCCAGGCTGGTTAAGTTCAACCTCACACGTCCCATCTGGAAGCTGGGGAATGCTGATGATAAAAAATACCTGAGAGTGAGGTGAGACCAAACGATGAAAGTTCTGGCATGGAGCCTAACACACAGTCAGCACACAGCACACAGTCAGTACCTAACACGAGGTGCTCAGGAGACATTCCGCGCAGGTGTGGTCAGCATGGTGAAGGAAAGCAGGGAGAGAAAAGGGCTGCTCTCCTAGCCAGTCACTCTGTCAGACTAGCAAGTAGGTCAGCTGCCTTCTTAAGCAGAACTTTTACAAACTTAATGACAAGGGCATACAAGGATTCTAACAGACAGTTTTTGCTCACAAATTTGGCAGAATCAGAAGATCAAAAACTGCATTTCATTTGCCTCTTTATCCTCACAGCCCAACAGCTGGTATAACTTATCTAGTCCCCTTGATAACACAGCTTGGCTCTAGTTTTACCTAAGGTATCAAATAACCACAAAAAGAAAGAAGTCTTTCTTATTTAAACACACACACACACACACACACACACGCACACACACGCACACACATGCACACTATACACACACACATGCACACACACACATGCACACACTCACTCATGCACGCACACTCATACACACACTCACGCACACGCACACATGCACCGGAAGCTTACATATACAGATTTAATTTTCTGAAAGCCCAAAACTGCTCCAGCAGGATCAGCACTTTCAGGAAAGGGTTCTTTGCATGTTCAAGTTAGAGGCGGAGAGTTGGATTTAAAAAAAAAAAAAAAAAAAAAAAAAACAGAATTAGCAAAGAAAATATAGAGTCACAAATGGCCCAGATAATACGAGCACGGGGTCTTCACTGCCTCTGTGTGAGTGCCCGGAGCATCCACACTTCAGAGAACCCCGTTCATGGCTCTCACATCTGAGTGAACATTTGATTCCTGAAGGATATGAAAGTTGGAGAGCCTTGGGTCCCAGACAGATCCCAGCAGATCTGACAACCCCACAAAATGTTCCCTCACGGTAGAGCTGGGATTCATGTTACATTTAATGCTACTCAGAGTAAGCAAATTTAGCCCATTCTGATGCTTGTAAGATTCCAAAGAGAAGACATTTCCAAGGGACTCCAATGAGCTCCGAAGGGAGGTAATGAAGTTTTCAAGATTCTCCCTCTCTGGCCCTGCTCAGTGCCGCTGCACTATCTATCTTGAAGCTGTGGTCCTCCAAACTTCACAGACTGGAACCTGACCTCTGATCTCCAGTGCGGCTGTGGTATGGGGTGAGGAATTTAGGATCTAACTAGATTATGAGAAGCCCTTATGAGTGCAATCCGTGCCTTTCAATAGGAGGCCCAGGAAAACTTGTTTGTCCCTTAGACCATTCGGAGACCCAACTAGAAAGCGATAGATGTGGGGCTAAAAATGACCCGTCAACAGATACGAAGCCTGACCTCGGGCTTCTGGACCTCTAGAACTGTGCAGGACAAATTGCTGTGGTTTATGATGTCCAGCCTAAGGTATTTTAATATAGCGGACAAAGGCAGACAAGGACTTCACCCACTGCAGCTCTGCTTCTGTTCTCAGGAGTCACTTCCTGTCAGTCTCAGACAAGCAGGAGCAATGCACTAAAAAATGAGGAGAACAAGCGCTCCAGAGGGCTCCAAAACCAGAAGAAAAAAATCCGAGTCCAGCATCAAGGGGGTCAGAAGAGAATTTGGTGCCCAGATCCTCAAAATACACACTATTCTCCCAAAGATATTCACACCACCACAATTTTAATAATTGTGTATAAATAAGCTTGAGTTCCTGTTTTTAATTCTGGGATATAAATAAAAGAGCATATTCCACAAAACCATGCTAACCGGACTGATCTGTTTCTGGTCAAAACTGCCTGATTAAAACATCAATAAACCACACAACAGAAGCCAGGGGAGATTGTGGGTCACTGACTATTATTCTAAATAGATTTGCTTTCAACTCACGAGATAGAAACCAGCTCTGGTCTTACAAAGCAATCTGTTTTAAGGACTACAAAAAAAAAATCTATCCTTAGTACTGTCAGACAAGAAGGCAAAATGGCCGTCACTATCTGAAACCAAAATGCAGTCAATGCTTTCCCAAAAGCAAGTCTGGGCAGCATTAGAGAGAAAGAATTGTGAACATTCCGACGTCCTTGATGCTGGGTTTTCCTTTCCTTTCCTTCTCGTGACCACCATGTAAATATAAGAACCATGGTAGGAGGGGACTATTCTCCAGTACTGCAGTCTATTTGGTTTCTGCTTTTTAATCTTCTGGTAGCAGAAAGCAGTCTCTGGCTGAAGTAAAGGCTTGGCAAGGAAAGAGTGTCGTTTTAGTCTATTGCCAATAGCTTGTGTCTTTCATCAAATAAATAATAATTCAAAATGTGCTTTCCACAAGCCATCAGCAGTCTGTAATAAGGGGTTACACTGGACTCTGTTTGAGCACAGGGGAGAAAAACCTAAGCTGTACCCAGACATTTAAGACTTTGCGTGTGTATAGAGTTAATGAGGAACTATAATTTTATGATAAGTGCTTCGCCGAAGAACTCCAGTTTATATTCTCATAGGTGACACCGCAAACTCTCCCTGCTGGTAATTTAATTCATTATGGAGTCATTAATCTTATTTACTAAAGAGGTGTCATGTGCGAAACACTCAGTGACCTTTGCTATTACATATCACACGGATATTTTCTTCAGTTAAAATTTGGCTTTTGTGTGGAAACTTAAACCCAGTCATCACTGCTGTGCTGTCCTTTACTGGGGGAGAACGTGGCAATGGCAAACTGTGAAATCATATATGATTGCAGCAGCGACCGTCTCCAGTGAGTCAAATCTGGCAAACACACCGTTGCGATCACCTCTCACAACCAGCCTGGATTTGGTCACGTGGTTTGCTTTAGCCAGCGTGACGTCGACAGGTGTTTCCCAATCAAAAACTCCATAGCCATCCATATAACAACTCCATCTTTGAGGAAATCTGTCTTGAGATCACTAGGAGACCCAGAAGGAAAGGCAACGTAGACACAGGGGGCCAAGTATGCAGCCAGCTCAGCCCAGCAAAACCTCCAACTGACTTGTGGGGATCGGCCAAATGATGTATTTCTACAGGTTTGTAACCAATAAGTCACAGGAGATCACTAGATAGTGGCTATAGTGACTGGTGACATCAAGACTGGAAACAGGAAGTCCAGGCTTCAGAAGGCCTCAACCTGGTCTCCATGTTTAACCAAAAGGCTTACATAATTACCATATAATTTAATCAACTCTCATACCAAGAAATGAGAGACCCTTGGGGGGTTAGGGGGGGAAGTAAATGATCCTGTCTTTGAAGAAAGCTCTCCCATCTCCCTTGGCCTTCTGAACACATCCCAGGGCAGCCATATTAAAACTACAAAAATCAACCTCTAACCCGTACACTCACCTCCAAGCCATTAAATCACAAACAGGTAAGAGGAGAAGGGACCGCAGAGAACATACAGTAAACAGGTGGGAATAAACAGGTTTATTTTCTTTCCCAGCACTAATCAACTGATGACGATGTCCTGGTCTGCAGTGTTGAGACAAATGACAAACGGTGGGGAGATGTGCGGATATCGATTAGTAATGCCTTCCACGGTCACGTGAGGCAGATTAGCACCTAGTTCACACACATTTGCCAACCTAGATCAAATGCTACAATTTCCTTGTAAAAGAAGGGGAAAGAAAAATAGACACCAATAGATGAAAAACTTTTCAAAAGTTGAGCCGCTGTGGATATTAGGGCTTTCAACTCTAGATATAACAGTCAGCGTTTGTGATTTGCTTCTTTAATTCTTCATAGAGAGGAAGTGTTATGTGCAATGGACAGCAAGGGAACCTGATTTGACAGGACACTCTTTAAAGTTTTATATAAAAACTGATACTGGGCTGGAGAGATGGCTCAGCGGTTAAGAGCACTGACTGCTCTTCCAGAGGTCCTGAGTTCAATTCCCAGCAACCACATGGTGGCTCACAACCATCTGTAATGGGATCTGATGCCCTCTTCTAGTATGTGTCTGAGGACAGTGACAGTGTACTCATATACATAAAATAAATAAATCTTTTTAAGCATATATCCCTTAAAATAACAGCGTTATTTTAAGATGCACTCCACAGTTCTTCCAAGGTGTCAGGCATGATCCTAAGTAGAACTTAGATCATTATTCAATCTCCTGAACATTGTCAATCATTTTGAGAAACTAAATCTTAGGCGTTTAGATAAATTGACTAAGACAAAGCAGAACCAAAAAAAAAAAAAAAAAAAGGCATTGACTGAGATTCAGAAGCCACGCCCTAAGTCTCTCTCCAGAGTGTTCTCTAATCTATGCCGCATGTTTCTTTTGTACAGCTCACATAAAAACTCCTGGGATCTCTTCAATTATGGCCCTGGAGACCACCATAAGGGCACCCCTTGTCTAAATCTCTTCCCTTCCCATGCTGATCTGATGTGACTTCTAACACACCTGCATCTCCCAAGAGGGTGACTTCTGGGATATTTTTCAGCCCTGAGAAACCATTTCTAATCCATGCATCACCCCTTGGCCGTCCTTGGCCTCCAGGCTGAGGTACAGAGGAGTTCCTGGCCTACACTCTACCATTTCTTCCCCCTCTTCCAAGCCAGGGGTCAATGGCCTTGATTTGGAATCACTGTGGCTGGTTTTGTTTCCCTCTATGGGAAGCAGGGACTGCATAGTGAACATGGGGGAGGTTGTGAAAGTCATCATAAGAGACCGAAGCCGATGATTTCAAGACCAACCCAGTCACTACCAAAATCTGTTTCCCTGGCTCAGATCAGCAGCAGCGAGGCACAACTATGTGAGCTGTGAGTATTTGGTAATAAGGAAAATGGTGGCTCGGGGTCTCCTCGTTCTCTGGAGAAAATCAGGTATAAGAACAGAAACAGACACCTTAGGAGATAGTCTGGAAACAATCTGCCAAGTAGAGAGTTAGGAACACCCACAAGGGAGCACTTAGGAAAGCTGTCTGTATTGGAGCAGTTGGGACCGGTCAGAGGCCGTTTCCAGCACCCCAACACTGCTTCTCTGTCATCCTGTATGCCCTTCATTTCAGGTTCTGCCCAGCTCACATGCTAAGAAACACACAAGAGCCCCCCTGAGAAGGTGGTTGGGTCAGGGAGCCCCCTCTTGCTCCTGCTGCTCTATGTGGGCCTCTCCCACCTCAATGCTGAGTGAGCTGCTCTCCAGCAGGTCAGATTCCTCAGACTCAGAGAGGTCTGCTTCCCTCTGCACCCTTAGTAAGTTCCTAAACCTTCCCCGATCTCAGCTCTTTCTTCAATAAACGTAATGCCCATTCCAAACAACATCTCATTGTTTTAAAGACTTAAAGTGATGACCCTTTCAATGAGTTGAATGAATAGAGAATGCCAATAAATGTCAGTTCCCTGCGTTTCTTGTTCTACAACCATAATTGCCTTCGTCTGTGGATCTTACCCGGTAAGAGCTGTCTAGGGACGAGCGTCTAAGGCCACAGAAGCTCGGGAGTCCAGGCTTCCGCTTTCTCCCCTATTATCCTGCAGCTGCAGCAATGACACTTCCACTGCTGCCAGAACCATGACCCCATGCTGGGTCCCACCAACCTATCATGTTCAAAAATAATTTCTCAGCTACTTCACCCTGGCTATCCTCATCCTGACTGGCACTTGGTGCCATACACTAAGACAGCCAGAGTCAGCCGGACGTTGGTGGATCACACCTTTAGTACCAACACTCAAGAACTCGCGGGTGGATCTCTGTAAGTTCAAGGCCAGCCTGGTCTTCAGAGAATATTCTGGGATGGCCAGGCTACATCGAGAAACTCTGTCTTGAGAAAAAAAAAAGATGTCAAGAGTTGATCTACTATTGATCTTCATGTTGTGCGTGCAAACAGCACGCTGCAGTGAGTTTGAGCACTAAAAAATGAAAGAAAGAAACTCATAGTAGATGGGTGACAAGAAGCACAGATTCTGGATCAATTGCTTTATAGGAAAACGATTTTTAATTCCTCATAACTTCAATAAAAGCACTATTGCCTATGATGAGCATAAAATAGAAGCCCTAAGCGGCTAACGAGCTCACCCGAGGTTGCACAAGCGTGAATGTCCACATAGAGACTGGAACTACAGATCCAGATAACCAAGCGAATGCCCCAGGTTCTCCTCCTAGAGTTTTCATCCTAGACTACACTTTGTCTTTCTGACAGATGGGCACTGATCAGACATTGCATGCTGGCTGTTGCCTTACTGTGACTCTGCATGCTGTCTGTTGCCTTAGCATGACTCTGCATGCTGGCTATTGCCTTAGGACGGGTCTGCATGGTGGCTGTTGCCTAGAATGGGTTTGCATGGTGGCTGTTGCCTTAGTATGGCTGCAATACTGAATGAGCTCTGTATTTGAGCCTGTATTTCTTATTTGCACACACAGACATTTCAAAACAAGCATATCTGTGATATAGTCCATGCTGAGATATGTGCAATGCAAATGCAGGGTGAGCGATCCGTAGAGAGGAACAAGGTGACTGCTTAGC